>NW_014332923.1:72622-153824 GCF_000341935.2 Cephus cinctus | reverse complement strand
TCTGTCTATTTACATTATCGTTTATATATTATATATATATATATATATACACATATATATATATATATTTGCCAACTACCAGCTCCAGGTTGTGATAAAATCATTCGCACAACTATAATATACTTTTTACATATTTTTAAACGCAGGCTTCACGTTCCTTCCGACGATATTGTGATACTCATAGAAATGAAATCATGCATTACAATCACACGCGTTACGAGGTTTATTTAATGAGCGAAACGAAGTGATATTATAATACAGAGTTATGATTATGAGTAAAGTACGAAGAGAATGATGATCACGATAATTATGAAGATATTATTACAAGGGAATATTAAATTGCGAATAATAACAAAAAAAAAAGAAGAACCCCAGTACGTACGGCGACCCAGTGAGAGACTCTTAAGAGAAATTACTGCGATGATATTTGTGTGCAACATATCGGACATATTTGTGCGTCGACTATGACGTAGCGTCGAGGACGTCGCTATTAAAATGGCGACTCCTGGAATCTCTCCTGAGCTTTACTCGCAATGTCAGATACGTGCAAAGACTTTTAGATTCATGTATGCTTTCATGAAATTTCGTCGCAATGTAAATAGAAGTCATCTTGTATTTTTGTATCTTTCTCCGTTTCATTCTCCTCTCCAACTTCCTCTACCAGTAGTCCATTATCATCCTTGTCTTACCACTTTTATATTTTCTTGTTTTCATCGGGTATCTTACTACCTAATTGCAATTTCTCGAGTGCTGTTGTGCAATTACGACGCTCGCATCGTTGACGCATAATGTGAACCGATTTTTATTATCATGCGTGCATATACTAGTTTATACACATACGGTATAATAGTTTCCATAAGTGATTTTATGCAAGAAAACAAATTTTATAATAGAACGTTTATTTTATAAAGAAAACTATATTATTATGCGAATAGATAGATCGATTATATATTGTATTATTATTTTTATTTTATTCTCTTAATTATTTTCCTGATCACAGGCACTGGTTCCTTATTCGCGAAATGTGAGAGTTTCTTTTCCGATTATATATTTTCCTCGAATTCCTTTGCGAAAAGCTACGTCGTACCGTCGTTCATCAGCTCCAATGATTTTCGTTCAAGATACTCGTTAATGCTCAAAGAAGGACCAATGACTCCTTTGTAACATCTCCAATGCGACTTAGCCTTTCATTTATCGAACTAATGCCTCTGATCCAAAGTAGATAGTTAAAGGATACCCATGTGGTTGAAACGATCGTGTGTGTTTCCGCAATTGTCGTGTGTATGAGTGTGTGTAAATAAGTTCCTTTTGACATATGTTCCCTCTCCTTAAACCCCCAATCCTTCCCCCAGTAAAATAACGATGAAAAATTTCAATAAAAAGTACAATCTTCAATGTGGCCTTTTTATTTATATCGAAAAAGTATAGTTTGATCGATAGATGGTATTACTGTTTCTTAAATTAAGATTATTACGTGATTTCGATTTTCCCATATGGACACACATGTTTTATCTCTAAAGAAAATTGTATATCCAGTATTCTGAATGGTTATATTTAGGCTCCTTTATATTTATTATGAGGGTCATGCACCCATGGGGCCTCATAATACCAGACGATCCTGCGATTCCATATATAGGCCAGTAATCACAACGTACAATAGGAGCATGGTGGTTCCTGCGGGTAAGTCTGGGCGTACAGTAATTGCTAATTGAACACTCTCAAAATTACAACACAATGGACAAGAAGGTCCACTTGAAGAATACTCAGTATATGAGTCACCCTGACGCCGATGAACAGGGTCAGTTTGTCCAAAGCTCCCTGCACGATGTCGATTAACGCCTCGTCAACGTCTAGATGAAACCTGCCGTGAATTCGGGGTTATTTAATTGCCGCTTTCACAGAGTAGGCATTGTATCGTTCAAAACGTGATGTTTACTTTTCTACGATCAAACGATACTCGACTATATTCGTTTAAATTCCGGTTATTGAAATCGTTACGAACCCCTTTGAATTTAGAAAGAATCAAAACTTTTCTTAGGCCCTACCGAGTCTACCGGTCGACAGATCAGTCACTAGGAAAGTGACATGGACGAGCAAGGAGTATTTATAATATTTTGTCATATAACAAATTGGACATTCACAAGATTCAATGACTTGTTACTTTTTTTCCCCTTCTACAAGCAGTAATACGGTTCTCTGTATATATAGTAAGTAAAAGAAATCAATGTCACGTAGCTTTCATTCAGGATTTAAGAACTCGTACGAGCGGGCTCCGGGTCCGATGGGAAGAATCCGAAGAACGCTTCGAGCAGGTCGAAGAAGAGGATGAAGAAGAGGATAAAGGAGAGGATGAGGAAGAGGATGAGGAAGACAAGCAACCGAGGAAGGAATCTCACGTAGAAGATTTTATCGATTACGTATCCGTTTATACCGAGCAGAGAGTGACCGAGGCAGTCGAGAAAGAAAGGGAGAAACGCGAACGCTTACGAAGACTGATTGGCGTAACTTGATTTTAACCAAATTGCCTACTTAGCGTCAATTGACATACACGTCCGACTGATTTAACGATAAAACTGTTTCACGTTTAAACGCTTTAGATCAACACAAGGAAAGATGAAGATTCGATTTCAGTGGACACGATAGTAACACTGACAGATGAAATTCTCGGAAAGCATGACGAATCTAGCGAAGCGTCGACATATCTTTGCTTGAAGGATATAGACATCAGCGACTCTCAACTCAAGCTATTGAATCTCTTCAATATTTATCCTGCACCCGAAGATCCAGGGTTGGCTGATGGATTCTGGACGCTGTATCCACGTTCACGTGCGTACAAAGACGACGGTATCCAGAAGTTCATCGATTTGACGAAAACCATGCAATTGAAGCTCATTCAGTGCATGCTGGAGATGCTGCGAACCGATAAAATTAATCTGCGCTATTACGGAGTGGATGCTAAAACGCTTAAAGCTATTTGTCATTCGATTAGGAATAATACATCTGTCCAAGCCTTGGATCTGAAGGTACCTTCTTCAAGGAGTCTTATTTTTATTATACCTTGGACTGCGGATGCATCGTTCTTTTAGGATAATTATCTACCGCCAGATGCCTGCTCTCATCTCAGTGAACTCTATCAAGAGAATAATATATTGTCGAGCCTGAGTCTCAGTGGATGTCGAATCGGACCACAAGGTGCGAAACGATTACAGAACGGTATTTCAACAGCAATGGCACTTCATGAATTGGACTTGAGTCGTTGTGCTCTTGGAGATGAGGGTCTCGGAATCGCGGCACCGGCAATTTACTTCAATCCGGTACTTCTCACTGTCAACCTGGCGGATAATGAACTTGGCGAAGAGAGCGGAAAGATACTGCAGACGCTACTCGCTCAAACGGATAGTCTGACCTGCTTGGACCTCTCCTGGAACTCACTTTTCAATAAAGAAGCGTCCAGGCCACTCTTCGCAGGACTCTCAAGGAACAGGACACTCACCGATGTCAACTTATCCTGGAACGCACTCGGCATGGAGTCTCTTCCGTTTCTCTGCCCCTTCCTGGTGCTCACGCCAAACCTCCTTCACTTCAATTTGAACGGTAATGTTAGTCTTCCTCGAGAACAAAAGAGTGTTTACTTAAAAATTTACACTGCTTAGCACGGTTTCATTATAGGAAATAAGTTTAACGAGGTAGCAGCTGTCGAGCTGGGGAAATCCTTGTCAAAGAACGTGGGTATGGAGACGTTGTGCCTGGGAAATAATCCTTTAAAAGCTCTGGGAGCTTTAACTTTAGTTCAGGCTCTTACGCCAGAACAATCACCAGAGAGTAAAATGCGATACTTGAATTTAGAAAATGTTTGGGCAAATAAAGATATTTTACCTGAACTTGAAAAAATTCAAAATGATCGCTCTTGGCTCACTGTCGAATTAGGAGGTATTTTGAGTAATTACAAAATAATTGGGCCTGACGCCAAGAAAATATTATTGAAGAGAGCCAACTTTGAGGCTTTAATGCCCAAGAAAAAAAAATTGCGTAAAAACTTTGGACACTTCATACTATCCTTGGAAGACAAGCTGAATGCAAAGAGTATGCTTTTATTTATTCATTTATAGTTCACAATATAATACAATGAATAAGTTTATTAGAATTTGCACTATTTTTCGCACAGATAAATTTAAAGAGCTGGTGAAAGCTTTCAAAATAAAGTTGTCGGAATCGCTTGTGAACGAAATTTGTAATGCTTTCGCTACTTCAAAAACTGTCGTCGATCAAGGAGCTTTGAAAGCTTACTATTTGGAAGCATATCCCGATACTACTCCACCACCACCCGTAATGGAGAAAACAAAACCGAAGGGAAAATCGAAAAAACGAAAGGCAGTCAAGGAAAAAATAAAAGACGTCATAAAAGCACGTAAAACTGTATCGATAGCAGCGTATCATGACAAAGAATTAAAGAATGAATCAAGCGACGGTGAAGATATAGTAGACTATGAAAATGCATGATAATAAAAAATCATCTTCAATAGCTTCAAACTTTAATGCTTTTTATGAGAGAAAAAGAAATTTATTATTCTCATATGTACAACTGGTATTTACCAAAAATGCTGCCCCTACGTTACCATGCAAATCAATATTATAATCCGGGACGACAAATATACTGAATTCGTGCGAAATAATTAAAAAATAATATAGAAATGGAATAAAATTTGTCTAAAACAGATAATCATTAACTGTCTTACCTTGTAAAATTTTGTATTTTCATTTTGCCATAGTAATTCATAACTTTAACGTATTCATAATATTTTTAAAATGATGTCCATTATTAGGTACACTAATTATAGTAATATAGTTAATATTTCAGAAATTAGAATAATACCTCAACATAGCAAACTACGTTATTCTAGTCATTCCTTTTTTAGCTGCGTATTAAATCATTTATATACAGTTAAACTTTTACTTACGTAAAATCTTAGCAGCTGATGTAAAATTAAACATAATTATGCAACTACGAGTAGGGCTAACATACATATACATATGCTGGTCAAATCCCTTTGTGAAAAAAACGCCCATACTCGTCTTCCTTCCTTCCTTCATTCCCTTTCTTCTGGCTTTGCCTTCAAATGATGACATGTTCTGGTAGTCTACGTTCATGGTCTAAAAAAAGTTGTTCATCGCCATGTTAAAATAGCATAGCATCTGTCACCATGTACGGCACCATACATAGAAATATTGGGGTAAAAAAGTTCCCTTTGTTGCATGACATCTATCAGCAAGTACAAATGATCCACAGCATGCAGTACTGAAGAAATTTTTGAAATTAGTTGTTGAACATAAGGCATTTCATTCAATTCTCTAGATTTTTTTGTGTGTCTTATTGAAACCGGAAGTTTCAGATGTTTTCAGATATTAATATATCATCTTTAACTAAAATTTAATTTTCTTTGTAAATTTTGATTTCATTGATTCTGCGATTCATCTGCAATTTAACACCGTGCGTAAATAGAATATAGAATATTATGAATTCTCCGTCTGAGCTCTACCAAAATCGTATATACTGAACATCTGCAAATATTTCTGTCCCATATGCATCTGTAACATTATATATTGATTTAGCCATTTGTTCTGAATTTTAGCCACAATATTTTAAATATGTCTAAATTTTCATAATTTTATTTACGTATGACAAGAAAATTAGTCGTAGAATGGTAAATTAATATTACTCTTATTCAACATACATTTTCCAAAAAATATTATTTCGTATTTCTAATATCCTCAATCTGTGAGTGATCTGTAAAGAAGTTTTTCATATGGAAATTTGTGAAGATACATGATAGCGACAGTGCTCCCGAATCCCTTTAATCAAATTGATTGTAATTCTTGAAATTGACAAATAAGCACCAGAGTTCTATAATTTTCCTTTATGATTTATTTCCTTAATTTTTCTCTAAAAAAAAAAGGAAACAACAACAACATATGGTTTTGCGAATTTGTATTATAGTTCCACTCCATCGGACTTTTGGTATTTCTGACTGCTAGTGCATAATTTAACGGATGTGATAACAGCGATATGTTGATGTTGGGGCCAACGTATCAAAGCAAAGAATTCTTTATTTGAATGAATAACGCAAAAATCGCAGATTATAAACTATATTACACCGAAAATATCTTTCGTTCGCGTCTCCTTGAACTTGACACCAGTAGGAATAAAAGAACCTTCACAGCTGTTGGGTCAATCTTTCTATTTGAGTAAATTTCAGAACATTAAACTTCTTATTGATCAAAATCATTTTTCGTAATATGTCTGGCCAATGAGACTTCTGATATTACAGTCGTACCGACGCGTCCGCCAAAGCTGTTGAAGCTCCGTAATAAAGAATTGACATGCAAGCAAATATTATTTTGCTACATGCTCAAATAATAGCTTATTTTCTTAGCTTATAAATTTGTAATATCAGCTTATTCTGAGCACTGTATGTATGTGAAAATAAAATATTTTTAAAAACGTTCTACCTCTTTTACCATTTTTATATACCTTTCTCAATTTGTGATATATAATAATTATTGCACACTTCAAGACTAGTTACCGAATAAATAAATGAACGAAACGGTTTAGAAAATACAATCTGTAGCATGAACTCTGCGATCGTCAAACTATATTACATAAAAAATATATACTTTTTATCTAGAAATTTTTTAAATGTTTATAAAAAATAAAATAATGATAATATGAATCATAACTTTTTTCGAAAATCACGAAAAAAAAAAATTTAAGTAAACAATTGAAAAATGTCTTTATTGCCAAAATATCGACAAACTTATTTTCTTTAGTATTCTTACGTTTGTGAAAGTCGCAACACGTATAACAGAAGCCCGCAAATACACTCCATGTTCCAAAATTGAAAAGATTATTTTTCTCTCCGGCAAATATTTTTCTTTTCTGCATTGACCTTTAGCTGCTCCATGCGATTTTATCGCATCATGTTGCGAAAACATTTTTTTTCCTTCTTTCTTATTTATATCTCAGTATGACGAATAATAAAATATACACTTTTTAGTAAACGGATTAACTTGAATCAAAGTTTTAAAAATTGTGAAGACATTTTTTTTCTAAAAGAAGTCGAGATATGATGAAAAAACGATTTTCGGGGGTGAATTTCAGGGGTCGTTTTCACCCCTTTAAAGTGGATGTCAGCACAAAAAAAAAAATACGTGTCTCTTATTTTGTCGAGTACTACAACATATCAAAAAATTAGTGAAATCGGTGGGGTCGGGTTGGAGGGGTTTCCTTGTCAGTATGACGAATAATAAAATATACACTTTTTAGTAAACGGGTTAACTTGAATCAAAGTTTTAAAAAATGTCAAGAAATTTTTTTTCTAAATCACTTAGAAGTTTGTTAAAATCCGCAATTTCATTTTACATAATATCTAATAATCTAAATCTATGTTATTTAATATTTAACTGCAGTATTCTAATTAACTAATTTGTAGGCAGAAAGCTCTTAAAATTATTTTTTTTTGTCTCATTCAAATGCTCATACAGGTAACGTGACTTTAATGCACTAAACGTGCAGAGTTTCTAACGTTTCCGCAGCCAACTACACGAAAGATAAAATAACCTAATCTAACCTACCCAAATCATATAAATATGGTGACTGATGACACATTAGGTATATTTCCACCGGAGATCAAATAAAAGATGGAATATTGTATAGGTAATATATTAGTAATTTAAAGATGTATTTTAACTCTCATCCGACTCAGCTGGAAAAAACCATTGAAGTATGGCCAATGCAAACTGCCCAAAAAAAAATAATTATATAATATACATATAAGGTAAACGGCCCAGTTTCTGACATGTCTAGAACACCGGTTTCGATTGTTTTTGTTTACGAACACGGTGAATTGACAAATTGAAAATAAAGTGTTACAACACATACGTTAAAGCTTTTTAACTAAAATCAACGTATTCTTTGAGTTGAATCATTCAAATCTAATAATTAAATACAGTTTTAATAATGTTCGTCTACTGTCGGGGTTTCTAACACTTGAATGTATCGCGATTGAAACGAGCCAAATTGTATCTTGCGTGTCAAAAATTGATACATAACCTAAATTACTCTACAACTCCTAAAATTTAATTGATAAACGTATCTAAAGATAAACTATTACTTATCTGATTGTTAATGTGATTCATGCTAAAGATATTCGTATAACTTTTATATCGTTTAATGTTATATGTTGTTAAAAGTCCGTAATTTCATGTCGGCTTGTGAAAGTTCGTTCCAGTTTTTACTGGCGATCGGATGTCACTGAAACGCGAGTCGTTTTTTCCGCCGTTAACACTCTCCTTTACTTATTTATGGCGTTGACCTTGTAGATCATTGAACAGTTCTATATTAATATTTGTCTTATTTTACATTTTTCATAATTTTTTACAGTTTATTTGTAACATTTATGATTTTACAGAAGTATATAACTTTCTTAATTGACTCTACGTTGCTTGTTAAAATGTTGCATAATTGTGTCTACATTTTTAAACATTGTCTTGCACGCATATATCCTGAGCATTTCTATAGAATAAATATGTTGCTCTATTAGTTTCGTATTGCATTTAGTGCACTTTGGTGCTCTTCTCCGTTGAACATGTAGCTAGAAGATACTTCCATGAGTCCAAACCTTATTTTTGTTAATGCTATTTGTTCTCTTCAGTTAATTGTGGTTGGTGTTTTCCATATTTCCACAGTCTGTTTAATGTATTTTAGTTTGATCTAGTAGCTATCTAATTTCTTTTACCATTCCTTTGTAATTATTTCTCTCGTTTTTACTATAAGATTCTGTAGTGTTACTGGTATTTCGTTTATTTTCGAATCTTTTGCCGCCGTTTGTGCTCTTCTATCGGTCTCCTCATTTCCTGTGATTCAGATACGGGCTGGTATCCACATCAATGTTAAAGACAGAGTTAAATTTTTAAACGAAAGATTCCGTAGAATCATACATGTTTCTACAATAATCATCAATAAAACTCAATCTTTATAGAATTACATTTTCAAAGTATATTTTTTTATTATTTTAGATCTGATCAGATAGATATAAGTTTTTTATCTGGTACTATACTATGTTATATGATTATATACACATAGTTCTATATGATATCTCGAACGATATAAATCTTTTTTTGTACTAATGTACAAAAACAGGCCAATGTTAATAGCTACAATGGAAAAACAACCACTGTGGACTTTTTGCGAAGATGCCTTTTGAAATCCATCATTAGTCATGTTTTTATTTACTATTTGTATTTAACCACATCCAACCTAATACAACATAAGCATAACTAAAGCTGGAAAAATCTGAAATTTGGTTAGGTCACGATATTGCTCCCAGATGAGCAATCAAACCTGCACTCATATACCATGAAGTTCGAGTACACTGAGTTTCTGGGTGCGTTCCGAAATGTACTGACAGTACTGTAAAAGTAATTACATCTCTCTTAGATGCGTATGGATGAATAAGGACACAGCGTTGGTTACAGTCCTGGCAGTACTGTCAGTATATTTCGGAACGCACCCTATGTATTAAATTACTTCATTTTTACTTATATTTATTATTTATGTTTTACAGTTCTACGTGTCTATGACATTTCTGTACACTTTAATATTAAAAACTTATCACTACGTTTTTTACTGTGCATGATTTAAAGAGGATTAACCAATCATGCACAACATTTGAAAAGAATACGCGAACGTCATTGGTCACTTCTACTAAAATTCTGCACGATGGAAATGTACTCATAGGCTACGGCGGCTTGAACCAGTTCATTTAGTACTGATCTAAAGGAACTAGCCAATCCCAAATAATCCTTACAAGTAGAAATGTCTATGATTTGTCTATTCCTTTAAATCATTATTAACTAAACCGGTTTAAGACCTTCGTATAAACGTAGTTATTGATCGAATCGCTGATAGAATTGGCTAAAATAAAAAAATAAAAAAAAATTCGGGCTTCCCCGACTGATCTTCATTATTTAACATTCCAACAAGCCAATCGAGGTGAAAAAAAAATTCTTTTGGCTTTTTTCGGAAAAGGGGCTAATCGACAGAGTTACCCAAAATATCACTGCATTTACAAACGTCCGCGTTCAGTTAGGTCTCGTTTGAGAATGACGGTAACACTACTGAACTTCTCGCATAAACCATAGGGCATTTGCCATAATTCCCCTCCAAGGCATTTCAGAATACCTTAAAAAGGGCTGCCTCATGTAGTGGAAGCACCTAATGTGACTCAGATGTCGAATAAACAAATCCAGTGACGAATTCCCGCTCATAAACTTGTTTTATTGCATGGATTTACCGTGAGGGTACCCGGGTACCCCGGCTATTGAACAACGTACAATAGTTTGGGTATTCACATAAGGGTTATGGAATGCATTTGATGCGGTTGGTCTCACGTTCTCAACTTATTTGCGAACACACCTGAAGTGTTCCGGAGCAGATAAAAATGTTAGGACAAACGCACGAAAAGTCCTACAATGAGCCGACCTAACAGTTCGGAACCATATTTCGTTACTGAACCATAGTTACGGTTATTAAATTTCAGACAAATTGCATCGGCTGATTTCGGCTGGTGACAAAAATAGGCCGAGGCCATTAAAATTTAACAACCGCAACCGTGGTTCAATTAAGGAATATACCCTGGGTACATGCCGAAATTTACTACCAGTACTACGAGTCTGTTGTGCCGATTGTGTCGCGATTAGCTAATGGCCAATTTCTTCACCTTCGGATAAAATTTATCCTGCGGATAAATCCGCAGCTAGCCAATTATTTTCATGTTTTAGAAATTTATCCGCATGATACATTATATCCGAAGGTGAAGAAATTGGCCGTAAGAGCTATTCACTTTAAGCGTTTTCACTACATTTGAGTTACGTAATCAACCCCCAGAATTTTAACGAGCGCTCGCTCGGCACGTATCTGCCACATATGGTGCATTATTAGAAACTGATTAGATTCAAATTAATGTTTTTCCACGCGGCCCTATTCCTAGGTACGCTGGCAGAGAGCCAAGCTCTCTAGAGCACAAAGCCAATAAGGAACAAAAAGAAAAAGATTTCCTGAACACAAACCTTTAAGGCCATTCTACAATGCAATATAATAAGAAATAAGGAATAAGAAATAAGCAATAAGATCTTCATTTGATATTTACGTAATTCCATTGAATCCTCCAATCAAGAAGGAGAAAATCGTTTTTAAAACCGAGCGTTTACTAAGTCTCTACGATTTTTATGACGTCTTGGACATAGCAACGATCCGGAAGCGGTTGCTAGGGTCTTTAAGGACTTCACGGAGCACGAAACATCATTGTCAAATGTCACCTGTCACCTGTCATTATCTGTCAATATATAAATATCAAAAAAAATGTGTATGCGTGTATTCATACAGATAAGTGAATCATTACTTCATTTTTAAAGTCACGATGACTTTTATCGTAGAGAAATTTCATTTCTCTAACGATATTGATAATGACCTCGTCTATAGAGCTGGTAATGACAGGTGACAGGTAATGACATTTCACGCATGGAAATATTGGCAAAATATTACGTATTTCACGGAGCACGGAACATGATGAGTAACATCGAGCATGCCACGTTCCGTAATTTATAACGGCTTACGCTAAAAATACATAGCAACGATACGGAAGCGGTTGCTAGGGTCGCTAAGGATTTGACGGAACGACACTTGCGACGCTGACTCCGCTAGTGAAATCGCCCATGGTGGGGAGTGTACCGGGCGAAAAGATATACATATATATATAATCTACATGGCTTCTATATCTATATATAGGTTAGTTATTGACAACAGCGACGCCATCGGCGAAATAGTGAATTTCTTATTTTCGACGTATTTCTGGTGTCGTTTTTTCGTTGATTCCCCTATTAGAGATGGGACTCCTCTACTAGGGATGTTCGATTTTCTTAGAAGAATCGAATTATACAAATCGATTCTGTTAAAAAATCGGAATCAAAGAGTCGATCTTGTAAGAATCGATCTAAAAAATCGTAAACACATTGTTTAAGTATAATTAAAACAAGCACATATAATTTTTATTATTAATACATATTTATTAATTTTGAACTTCAATTGGTTTTAGTTTTTTGATTCTTAAAATTAATTTATAAATTAAATAGGTAATTAAAGAATCAGGCCTTCCTGTTTTAGAAAATGGCATATTATTAAGGAAAATATTTACGAAACACAGGTTTTCTAAAGCATACTTATACTATTTAATTTTTAATAAAAATTTACTTATTTTATTTCTAACTGCCAATCTTTCATAGATAACGAATTTAGAAATAATAACTGTTGTAGATGTTCGGGCGAATGTCTATTCGTAGATTCTGTTACAATATTGCCAGCCCTTGTGAATAATCTCTCTGAAGGTACTGACGTTTCAACAACCGCTGAATATTTTTTGGCAATAACGCTAAGAATCGGGTATGCTGATGAGATTTTGTTATGAACACAAAACTTCCTCTGTTAGCAAGTAAAAAAATTTCAAAAAGGTATCGGATTTTTCGATTCTTGGGGTAAAGTATCGATTCATAAATAAATCAAATAGCATAGAATCGATTTAAAAAATCGATTTATTGACAAAAATAATCGATCTTTTAAAGAATTAAATCGGAATCGAACATCCCTATCCTCTACTCTAGTCTCCATGGGTATTGGTAACGAGCAGGTTTGGGTAAAATGATGATATCTAGGGTTTTTAACATGTCATGTAGACTACCTGGTATTATACGTCGAAAAAGTAGAAAACGTCGAATACGTCAACAACCAACCTAACCTCATTTAAAGCACATCTAAACTGTATAGCAATGGGCAATGATTAATATTTTTTATACTTTTTATAAATTATCAATCTTGAGAAAAGTTTGTGGATGAAATGATGAGTGCCAAGAGTGCCTAAACTAAGGGTCGTATAAGTAATCAAAAATTATATGAACTTTGTTTCTTATTACTTGGTTCTATGTGAATTTCCCGTAAATGCAAATCGACAAACAAACGATTAATGTGTATGTGATGCAGATCACATGCGGATTGCAGATGCGTATAGTTGCATTAACGACCTGAAGGGGCGCCTACATCGCTCGACGTAGACTACATAGAGTAGAAAACTAGGGACGTAAAATACCTAGTATACTACATGTCAAAAACCATGTAATTTACATCGAGTATCCTACCTACCCAACCCTGGTAGCGAGTCAGCCAGAGAACAGCTGATGTATAAGCTCCGTTTATCTTCAAAATATAAGTGCCTGATTGGCTAATAACACAGCGAACCAAGTTTATACAGTGAACCGCGTCGAAGAAAACAGTCTTTAGTCAACTAAAGCTCAAGAGATCATGTCAATAGCTGATAATAATTTATTACTAAAAGTGATTTTATTCTTCATTTTCTTGTGTTGCATAGTGTAACTTAGCTTCAAAAACATGCGTAGTTTTTTAATATTCGTTACAGTTGCAGTTATCGTGATTTCAGTTATCCAAGCCGAATATGCAGGTTATGAAAATATTTTTTATTTCGTTGTTGACTGTTTTTTGATGGATTCAAGAAATCTTACTTATCGTAATATTCTTCACGGAACAAAAATTCTTGATTACTAATTATGTATTTCTTCTGTAGAAAACAATAGAATAGAAGAAAATCAGTTACAGGACACCAGTTTTAATAGCTGCAAGTGTGCAAACAATAATTGTGGATGTTGTGAATATATTGACCTGCCTCGTATTTACATCAATGCTACAGGTAATTCAGTGACGTTATTTATTTATTAACCAGCTGAGTACCAGAGGTCGTACAAAACTCACAAAACAGTGTCACATGGTGCAATAGTGTTTTAATATGTTCAATAGGTTTGTCTCGTTATGTATAACTTTCTGCACTTTTCAAAAAAGGGCAAGCTTTCATTGGTTATTTAAAAATATAATCCAATAAGAATTTGCACTTTTTGAAAATTGCACAAAGTGTAGGTAACAAGAACAAATCTAATATTATCTTGAAAAATGTAGTGGCGCTTGTTGATATAATATATGAACAGCACGATCATGTTGCATAGAACTCAAACTGTTAGTCCAATAACTTTTCAGTCATAAGTTAATGTAATGAATATCATTTTTTGTTTCAGTGTGTACTAACATCACTTATTTGCCTAATGATTATGGAATCTCCATGACAATTTCCTATAACTCTGATACTCTTTTCAATGATACAGTTTCTGGTTAGTCTCCTTTGTATTGATCTATTAAATTAGTATATACATTTATATTATATGACAAAATAAGTGCAATCTGCTATGGCATGTTGTAATCTGTTACAGTTAGAAATCCACCACCAATTTGTTTTGGAGAACATTTTATAGACTCTTTAGAAGTAGACCTCTGCATACGTCTACACAACATAGATTTTGATAAGCACCATCTATCTGCTTGTGTACGTTTTGAAGCAAAAGTAATGAGATGTGTAATTGCCAAACAAGAAATTGGATGTTTCAACATTGCACATCAAAACACTCAAGAATTGGATGTTTCTAATAGGTCTAAGACAATTTTAAGAAAATTAGGTTTCCTACATGAGAAACCTATTGTTAATATGATTTGAATGACTTTACTGTTTGTTCACATCAATATCTTCTACTTATGTAGCATGACTGAATTTTGTATGTATAACATGTTTTTTTTTGAAATGTTAAATACAAGATATTTTTATTAAATAATAAAATTGATCACATAAATTTTTCATAACAGTCAACGTCGAATAATACAAAAATCACATCATTATAAGCTACTCTTATGGTTAAACATATATAAGGCTGTTAATATCCTGAAAAAAAAAAATCAATTTCAATGCTAATTTTCTTTGTGGATCATATAATTGATTTTGATAGAGTGTGATGTAGCAGTGTGAAGTAAATTTTGAAATAGTGGTTATTTCCAAAGTAACGTGTGTCAGATTATAAGTTATAGTTTTGCATTAATTGAGATACTGCTTTTTTTAAAATCAAACTTCTTTCATCATAAACATCATGATGTATTGAAGTTTGAAATGTATTTTAAAGTATAAATTTAGTATTCTAACAATGACTTTGTGTTTATTGGTTTTGAAATATATAGGCCAAGTGTAAAATGCTGTGACATGTAAAAATAAGCCAATTGATTCTAAGTATACTGATCTGTTTTCTACTTCTGCTATATTTAATTAAATAAGATCAAGGCACGTGTGTAATTTAAAGTCCAGGTTTTTGTTCGTTGCGCAACACCTAAATATACCTGTTGTATTTTATCAAGCGTAAAACACGTAAATTGGTCTAACATAACATATTTTTAACTATTGGAATGTCTTAATAGTATTTCGCTTTTAGTTTAAGGACTTTCTTAGTTCAGCAAAGCAATCAGAAGTCTTTTCCATTCCCCTGGACAATCACTCTGTAAAAACAAGAAACGGGTTCAAATTTTTTAAATTGCAAGTGAAGATCACCGGCGTGCATTTTTATTATGAACAAAAATAATTTTTTACATTTTTTATATGATGTGAATTAATAATATAAATAAATGTTATAAGAGACACTGATTAATCATAAACGAGAAGAAAGATTCACAGTATAACTGTGAATTAATTCACGAGCGCAAGCAGAAGCCGTTTAAAATCGTCGCTGCAGTCGCTCTGTAAACGGAAAAGAATGTGGCACATATGTATTAAAACCAAATTCACAGTACATGAATGTATATGTGTTTATGCAAATACACAATGGCACGCATACATGCATATACGAGCTGGTGTAATGTGTGAGTATGAATAACGGTAGTAATGTTTAAGTCTAGTCATTTGGTATAAGACCACTTAATGGTATAATTGCACATTGTATTTTCGGTGGTTTATTTGATTTCAAAACGTATCTAATTATTCCAATCCCTACCCGACACAGCATGCACAATACTGTAACTCAAACCTAATTAGTTCTTGCACATTATGTACAAGTATAAAAAAATGAAATTCCGCGTGCTCACTGTTATATATAATACAATAGAGATTTTTTACACAGTATATGAAATTTCTAAAGAAGATTATAGCAATTAAGGCTGAAAAAATACCACCCGTAATATCATGTAATATATGTATACTATAATATAAAGTTTCCATGAAAGTTAAATATTCTCAGCCCAGTAAGGTAAGCAATAGTCTCTTGTAGTCTCCCGAGCAGTCCCCCTGAAATTCACGAAATATACGGGATGGTAATGTAATTAAAGAAAGTTAATGGAGACATAATGGCAAGAAGATGATTGGTGTACATGCATAAAGTACCAGTGCAATTCGAAGATAGCAGTGCACGTCTTCAAATACATTTCTGTTTTTTCATAACTAAAAGTACTCACGTCAATATCGCCTGCTAAAGACTGGCCATACATTCTCTCGTAGGTCTCCTTGATGTCACCCAGATCAATTTCAGAACGTGCCACGATTATCCGAATCAGGGTGGTATCTGTTGTACCAAGTCCTGACATTGCGTCGTGAAGACGCTTTGCGAAATAGCCAGTTTTGTCACGAGCGCACCTTACTGAAAAACAAAAACAATTGTCATATTTACACACATGTTTAGTACATTAAATTTTCTTATTCCCGTAAAGATATCATCATTGGTAAATGCGAATGAGTGCTTTATATAAAATTCAAATATGTATTTACCAACGGCAAGGTAGCCATCTTCAATTGATCCTGAGAATTCTCGCTTAATGGCATCCTCCAGATCGTGTCCAGCCAGTCTTTCATACTCTTTGAAAATCTTACGCAGTTGGGGATAACTTTTGGTAATCAAAATAGAGTTGAAAACACTTTCATCGGTACCCCATTGGCCTTCACCAGCTTCAAGCAGGGCCTGGGCTGATTCGATGGCAGCAGCTTCATCTACTGTTGAATCTTCGTCCCGATTAGCCTATAAATAGCAAAACATTGATTACATCACGAAATATCATAAACAGAGTTATTCACGGCAAACACACCAGCTGAAAATAGCCCCGAATGAGTGATTTCATGAATCGGAGCACGGCAACATCATTAAAGAAATAAAAGATAATATCATAACATTGCTAACATCATGATTTTCACATTCTTTCATTTGTTTAAGAAGGTCACACTGCCTCGATTAACAGAATTCTTCAATCGAGTCCAACTTTAGATGGTGCTTTTGACGCGAATAACTATGTATACAATTACATATTCCAAATCCAAAAGCACTTGTGTTACATGCATGAAAATTACTTACACAGGACAAAGATACCAAGAGCCGCTTGAAATGTCCAGAAGTATCTCCTTTGAGATCACTCTCTAGATCACTTCCGTATACTGAAAGAATATAAATAAATTAATACTATAAATAATTGTACGTTATGAAGCACAACTTAAATTCATTACATCAAACTTATAATTTTCCTTGAATAAAATACTATGCTGTATAAATTAAATTAAAAAGAAGTGCAGAGTAATCAAGTCACTTCCTTTCTATTATTTTAAGATGACCTTGATTACATGACGAATTTTTCATTACAATACTACGAATCTTATACTTTGCGTTTTTTAGATATATTTACAGGTATCCAAGGTCAACTATTGTGAAGTGAGTCACCAAATGAGGTAATGCTGTAAGGAATTCCCGTCCTACAACCAAGGCTAAAGGCAATTAGTCAATTCACTCACGATCCTTGTAGACAGCAGAGATAGTTTGTATGCCATAGTTGCTGAGAGAAGCAAGAACTTCAATGATGGCACCTTCATCGGTACCGATACCAGAAATTGCATCGTGTAATTCACGTGCATAATATTCCGGCAAAGGAGTCATCAGGGCGACAATCGCATTCTCAAAATTTCCACCCAGCTCGGATTTTAATTCCGAAATGAGATCCTTTCCATACATAGTTTTAAATTTGTCAGCAATTTCTAGACGTTGAATGATACCACGATGAGCAAGAACATCGATGATAGCTTGCTCGTCGGTACCAAAGCCTTTCATTGCAGTTCTGAGAAGAGCGGCATCGGCTTCAGGATCGAACGGATCGGCAGGATAAACAGTGGGCGTCGGCTGCTTGACGAAACATATAAATTATAATAATACTATTCTAAAAATAGTTACTCATTAGGCTTAATCATGACTCGCTAATGTACTTATCAAAGTTAATTACCTGCCCGTGAGCATATCGTGTGGTCGACATAGTTTCTTGTTATCTAAAAAGAAAATAAAGATTAGGTCTCATATAATACATATGTAATGCTAAATGAAACATCTAAACATTATATACACAGTCTAGTCAGAAAAAGTATTAATTCGGTTCATTGAACCAAACGGTATTGGCATTAACGCATTTTCTATAGACATTTGATTTTCTTCATTCGCTAATTATAACTATTTGTATATACTCTGTTACTTTATAATTCCACAAGACAACTCAAGTATCGCCACCTATGATATAATTTCTTAACTACTGTTGACATCAGACATATCTCCTTTCTCATTTAGTTAATTGACATTTCACCATATAGGTGCCCCAAATTCCTCTCTCTCACCCTCCTTAATAAGTACAAAAATATCTCAACGTCAATATAGTGGAGAAATCGACATGGCGAGCATAATCAATCCACGAACCGTAGCCACGTAACGCGGATTCACAGTTATTCCGACAAAAAACCGATGAACTCACCGGCTAGAACGAAGAAACGAAATGGATTTGAAATTATTGCAAAAGGATTGGATATACGGTATAATATACCTTAACACTGCTTTCCTATCGATTCGGTAAGAATTCTCTGGGTGTGGCTGCGAAGGTTGGTTTTAATGCGAGACACGAAGTCACGTTAACTGAAGCAACTCTTTTGGAGAACTGGTACCCAACTTAGTCGAGTCGACTGACGCTTGGGAGCGGCCGGTTAGTGGGAGCGACTCTGGGAATAAAAAGGATATGCCGGACTGTTGGTGGGGAGAATGAAAGTTGGTCGGTGGGGCAAATGCTGACAAGGATATCGGAGAAATAGAAGGCGTCAGGAAGGAAGAGATTTGCAAAAAGTTTGCAAAAATGATTGTTCCTGATACATAGAATAAATACATAATACGAGGGTGGAGTTCATTCAATTAATCCGGCATGCATAAGGTACAAAAATTTACCTGAGAGCATAAGGAGGGTGTGACAGATTCGAATACGTATATCGGCATATTTTGAAAAATTTGATTTGATTATACATATAATACAATTGATATTTATTTAACGGGACTCCGGATCTCATATTTACAATACTAGTAAAATATAAACAAAAGTTGTAAATTACAAGATTTTTTCCAGATGTTTTCGCAAATTACAGTTCAGCATACATTCTGCAAAGTTAACGATCATTTTGATACCACTTTTGCAATTGTTAACTAAAAGCTGAAATACGATACCAAAATTTTCTTGTGAATTTGAAAAATGCGAACAATTTCAGGCCAGATTACTCTCTCAGTTTTAGGTTAATTAAAAAGTGTCTCCTAGAAATTTCATCCACTATTACCACTTAGAAGCTGAAATATCTCGACAAAAATATTAATATTTTAACAATGGAAATATATTTAATATAGTGCATTATTTTACTACTTTCATTTCGTATATCTCGTAAACTAGACGGTAGGTAATTTTGAAATTTTGTACACATGTCTCTTTAGCACCTGCTAAGAATATATAAAAAATTCAGACCCGTATCTTGTATCTGCTCGAACCACCTTAATAGACAAATAAGAGAAAAACAAATGAATTAAGAATAATTAGTTTTATTAACATCTATGTTTTATGTCATTTTACACACCTAACTTTATGTACGCCGAATTGAAGGCAAAGTTGCGGTGCCAGTATGGCGAGACATTTTGGCGCTTTCCGTGGTGGTATCGATTATTGGATAAAAAAAGAATTATGGATTCAGGAAATTTCAGGGTTGAATGGTACAGAAAATATACATGTTTATTTAAACAAAAACTGAACAAAAAAATAATGTCCGGTGTTTCATATTTTCAACGACGTATGTGTATGTAGTATTTTTTGTTATTAATTAATACTTTTAGGGAAATTAAGTATCGATCATTTCCAGGGTTGTAAGGCAGTTATTAGGATAGTGTATGTCATTATGTGTGTCACTATGACGTATAAATATATGCGCGATGTGGCTAAGGTTTTTAATGATGAAATTATATGACGCGACATGTATATTAAACACGTCATTCGATGATACATAGGCGTGAGATCATATGGATGCTGAATTTTTCTTGAATTCTTAGTATTATTCTACTTACAGTAAGATATGAATAATCTTAATAGAGTGAATATTCCTTCGACATGCAGAATGACTCATCGATGATTGATGAGTCACGTGATTTCAATACCAGAAAACAATGATTGTTTCGGTTCGGTACAGAAATAGACTTAAAGTCTTGGAAGACTTATGTTTTGCGGTTTTATTTTATCTCAATTGAATCTCTTTAGCACTATTATTGACATGGATCGTTACATATGTAAGTAACATTTCAACTGCAATTATTCTGTTATTTACTACTAAAAACTAGGTTTTAATTAAATAAGAAAAGTTTATTTAGAGAAAATATATTGTGACAAATGTATTTTATTATTTTAATTATTGTACCTTATATCGCTTACATATTTTTTAATTGAACGATTTGCTATGTGACGAGTTGGAATATTCTGTATGTTATCCAGGGTATATGATAAAAAGAAGTGAATCTGTATTTTAAGGATAGTGCCGGCTTGCGATTCAAAGTTTTATAGTCAGGCCGCGACATTAGATTTTTAGGTTAATCGATAAGAAAGAACGAATATGCTATACTTGCCAGTGCTATGGTATATTTAAATTTAGTTAACTTATACTCAGTGTAATTGTAATTCGCTTTAATTCTGAGAATTAATTAGTTGAAGTACATTATGGCAGAAAAGTCAAAGAATAAGTTACTGTTTAATATTAATCAAATGATCCTCAATATTCTGCAAGGCAGCTTATACTGTAGCAGCAGTGGTGTAAACGATTGTTTATTTAAACACACATATGTTTAATTTCTTTATCAGACCGCGCGTGGTAGAATCTAGATAATATCATATGTTCTATCTGTGAAATTCTTAATCTAAAGTTGCATCTGACTATTCGCTCCGCATGCGTATGTATGTGCATACTATCTAGCGTATACATAAAACGTAAGTTCTGTATATACATTTGTTTTATATGTATGTACACGTATACACACGTTTACTACTATGAACTGTTTAGTACACACATAGCAAAACTTACGTCAAAATACTTCTAATTCTTATCTCTATGCTCCTTCCTGTTTTGTCGTCTTTTTTGAAAAATAAGGATTTGTTCGATTGTAGACTCCGAAATTTTAATATTACTATCCGGAATATATAGTAATTAAAGGTATTCAAAGAATGAAGTTGGCTGGTTGACTTTAGGTACATAGAGGCTATGTTTCCACCGTAGTTGAAGGAGAATTGAAATATATTGGATTATACTTACAGTTCATAGATGTATAGATGTGCAGCACATGCATTTCATCTCTATACTTGATGTGTGAAAACATAGCCATAGATCACTGAAATAGAAGTATACTGGACGCGTACGGTAGTGGAGGGGCGCCACCTAGACAGGGATAACGTGAAAACAGGCCAATATAGCAGAGATGAGTAGGTTAGGTTAGGTTAGGTTAGGTTACACTAGGCCAATAACACTAATTGTATCGTCGTTGTGTCCTTGTTTATCTGCATGTAATTGAGTAAGATACAAGGTACTGCTTTATCAAAGCTTAAACTTTTTGAGAGACTGTACAATGTGTGATAGAGATAGCCTACTACATTGGCCTGTTTCCTCGGTATCTCTCTTTACGCGGTCCCCAACAATTCCGTACAACCTTTAGTATTCCTACATTTCAGTGGTTGCTAGTCTTAAATATGTGGCGCTACATGTATATTTCCTGGCACATCTCCTCATTGGAGGAGTCAGCCATAAGAAAAGGAAGGAAAGAAGGACATGTATATTTCTGCATAATGTTTGAAACGTGTTTCTACTGTGGATGAATTGTTGACGATAGATACGTTTTTAAATTATTTACATACCTATACTTACTTATAGTACTATTTTACATATTTTATGCAGTATAATCAATTTTTAATGTGAACACCTAAAAAATATAATACAATGACTTGTTATGTGAGAATATTGTTAAACATTGGATAACCTAGAAAAGTAATAGCGTATGGACATTATACAAAATGAGTCTTTTTGTAATAAATCGGTAAGGCAAAAGAGATTTCTTTGTAATTTTTATTTACTCCAAAAAATTCGCATTCATTATAATTTATATTTATTATTGACAATTGTTATATAAATAAGTAATATTAATTTCAATTATTATGACGTATATATGTCATATTTATAAATTTAATGTAATTTAGATATCAGGGAGAAGATGTGGAAAAACCCAAAGTTGAAGAAGACCATCTTTCAGCTTTACTGAAGAGAATTGAGGATCGTAAAAAGCAGAAAGCTGCTGGTACTGTCAAGGGTAATGAAATAGAAAAACGAGATGTGCAGCAAGAAAAAGGTCCTGTGAAGAAGAAAAGAAAGAATCAAAAGGTCATCAAACAGGAGAATAGTAGCCTTACAGAGCATGTAATTACAGAAACTGTAGAACATGTGATTGTAAATAAGTTTGAAACAGAAAGCATTAAGAAGTCAGTTGATCCAATAAAACTGAAGGATGCGCTAAATGAATTAGAAGGCAAGCAGGACTTTATGGTCTTAGGTTCTGAGTTACATAAAACAAAACAATCCATTAAAAGAGTATTGCCAGATTGGTTAGCCCATCCAGAAATTATATCTGCAGATTTAAGTAATAGCCCTGACTTAGAAAAATTTGAAGCCATTCTAGATTCAAAACTTCTTGAAGTTTTAAGAAAAAATGGCATTACTAAACTTTTTCCTGTTCAAGCCAGCATGATAACGTGGTTATTGAAATGTTCCAAAGACAGAAAAATGGGCTGGTGGCCACGGGATACATGCGTGTCTGCACCGACTGGTAGTGGTATGTATTATAATTTTGCTGTAGATACTGGGTTATATAATACACAATTAAATAAAATTAATATTGCTCTTTTTCTAATTATACTCTATTTATATTTAGGTAAGACATTGGCATATGTATTGCCAATAGTCCAGGAATTACAGTTTCGATTTGTACCAAAGGTACGCTGTTTGATTGTTCTACCAGTGCAAGAGTTAGCTGCACAGGTCTATAAAGTTATGCTTTTGTACACAGCACATACAAATCTCAGAGTGACGCTAATTTCAGGGGCTTCATCCTTTGAACAAGAACAAATGCATCTTGTAAAAAAAAGTTCGTATTAACTGATTGATAATATTAAACACTTTTTAGAATCTTACTAAATTTCGTTTTGCTTTTATAGCCGAGAGAGGCCAGATTATAAGTCGAGTGGACATTGTAATAGCTACGCCCGGTCGCCTTGTGGATCATATTAAAAAAACTGTCGGTTTTTCCTTGGCCGCTTTGCGATTTTTAGTAATCGATGAAGCTGATCGCTCTACAGAATGGCTGCAGCATCTTCCATCACCTCATTTATCAGTACCACCACTTACCGTTGAGAATTTACGCTCGAGGTAAATTATTCTTGACATATTAATATATTATATACGGTGACATTTGTGTTTAGTGTTTTGTAGTTTTTTTTTGCAACAAAAAATTCAGAACTAATATCGTTATTAAAAAAATAGCTCAAATCGGCCGGCGCAGAAGCTATTATTTAGCGCAACCTTATCTCAAGATCCTGAAAAGTTAAGTCGACTCGGCTTATTTCAGCCGATATTATTCACGTCAGTGATAACTGATAAAGACGATGATGTCGACTTGGATGCTGACACTGGCGAGTTTGTTGGACGTTACACTAGTCCCGATGAATTGACAGAGCTAGCAGTTGAATGTTCATCAGAATATAAACCACTGGCACTTTTACAACTCTTGACCAAGAACGAAATATCAGAAAGAGCATTAGTGTTTACAAATTCTGGTGAATCAGCTCACAGACTAGCCATTCTTGCCCAGTCTTTTCTCAATGAAAAAAATATTGTAGTTGGTGAGTTATCAGCACTCTTGGCACCGAAACAACGTGAGGACGTTCTTACAAAGTTTGCTGATGGAAAAATTCAAGTGTAAGTTCTTATTATGGATTTAAAAAATCCTTCAATGTAGTTACATTCTGTATTTCTCTTTATTTCCGAATAGGCTTATAAGCTCAGACGCTCTGGCCCGAGGATTGGATATTCCAGGTGTAAAACTCGTTGTGTCCTATGATCTTCCTAAACACATCAAGGGATATATTCATAGAGCAGGTAGAACGGGTCGTGCTGGAATTAAAGGAACTGCAGTGTCAATCCTGGCTCCTAATCAAATAGCTATGTTTAACAAAATGTTAACTGCTGCGCATAAAAAAGTACCAAATATCGAAAAATTGGAATTGGAGACTTTTGCTGAATCCATAGATTATCAAGCACACGTTGAGAAATTAAAAGAAACCTTGAATAAAAAACAATCGGAAACATTACAACGATTGAAAGCAACAAAGCGTAGACGTGGAAAACAGTCTTAATAGAAATTGATTTCAAAGGAAACTATTTGTGTATGTATTGTTACGGCAACGTGTAAATATATTTACGTACCATCACGTAGTATGTCCCAAGTATTTTGCCTTCCTAGTTACAATTGTCTTTTAATCATACATTGAATTACTGAAATCATAAATAATACTATTATTATAACATCGATAATAACATTTTATTGTCTGAAGTTAATGGTATCATACATCATATGTCTTTCCTATCATAAGTTTTGTTATCGGTAGTAACGGCAATTCCAAATTATATATAATACTAATTATTACTGTGATCATTTTATTTCATCGAAGGCAATTATTCACAATTTAATTTATGAAAGATAAACAATATTGTTTATCTAATAACTTCACAGATACGATTTTATTCATTTTTATTACTCTACGCAATATTACAACTTGGAAAAATGCATCCAGACTATTTTTTTATTTACGTTTCCATGTTATCTCGATATGATACGAAATTACCACTTAATACGTTTGATTGCAATACGAATAATTTAATGATCGGAATCCAATAGAATTTCAACAGCCTCCTCAAAGTAACATCGTTTTAACTTGCTTTGTCTACAATTTTCAAAATACATGGTTTAGGTCAAAATACATACACATATGTCTCAACTTACATGAAGATAGACATAGCATATAGTAATAATTATAATCACATTGGAATACAATACTTGAATTTAAAACTATGGGGTATTTCACAGCTATCGGGGTCGTAATTGGGACGATCATAAGATTCAATATGCAGTCCAATCTCATTATAAGCCTCCATTTGGCCCTGTGGGGGAATTATTTCTCCGAATTACAGTTTTCCCACTACCGGATGTAGCAGTATCGAGTAAGAGCACTCGTCATAAGCCTTTAATTTTACACATGTACGTTTAATTAACATTTCACTTGAGGCTTGTAATAAGATATGCGTCCCAGAATTCAAAAGAGCTTTTAAGTAGAGGAAGCTTCCGAATTCCAAAATAATTAGACCGGAGAGAAAACTGATTGTAATGGACAAGCTTGTATCGAGATTGGACTGTACGTATCCATCATGTATATGTGATAATTTTTAGTGACCTGAGTAACCTGAGTGCTGTACTAGTTCGACTGCACTCGGTATAACGAAGAAACATCCCCACATGAATTTATTGCATGTTGACTCAAAAAATCATCTTTTATGAAAATAGTATAGTGTATGATATTCGTCACAAAGATAAGAATCCCCGAAAGCTTACCGGATTAGCGAAAAATTAGTGTCCGAATATTCGTTGTGTTACGGAGCGACAATTCGCTGTAATTATAACGTTGCAGATTTTGTTATATTTATACAGGATTAAATGCCAGGGATGTTACGTATGGAATATAAAATTTTCATGAATATATTTTTAATTTAAAGTAATAAAAATTATTAATATAATTAATGTAATTCGATTATAAAATCAAAGTTATTAAAAACAACATTTATCAGGAATATTATGATGTAAAAGCTAATTTTATAGTATATTAAAATATATGTGGTGCAGATGTAAAGAAATATATATATATAATAAGCGTTATTGTTCCATGCGCAGCATCCATTGCGAAATGACCTGTACAGTTATAGATTTATCTCATGCGGGTAACGAGGTTGCCTTTTTATCCTCCTTATTATATTACATACCGATTTGATTAATATCACATATAAAATCTAGTCTCGTTTCATATAGCAGATTCATGAACGTCATTGTTCGATTATACTGTCGTACGTACGACTCCAACACTTAGTTTTACGTTATTTACATGGATACTTAAAACATGTATAGGTACGGGTGTATGTACATTAAACGTGGTCCTATAATATTCATATGTATCGTTGCAATATAATTGTATATACATATATATTTATGTATACATTACGTATCATATCCGATAAATTCGCCATTCCTTCCTATACACCTATGGGAGTTTAATTAAAGGCGTGATAAGTATAATGATTCAGGTTTTTTTATTGGGTTAAAGAATTCCCTGGAAAAAATAGTAACAAGTATTTATTAGAAGGGCTGAAATAGCCCACCGATATTACTTTATCGTTTCGACGAAAAAAAAGGATTAAAAAGGATAAATAATACGTATAATATTGAAAAAAATAAATTTTCATTTAATTATCCAGAGACGGTCTTCATCCATTTTCTTAGAAAATCCTGAATCATATCGGGGATTATACTATATTGTATTTATTGTCGTTACATCTGCTCAGCACGGATCGTAAGATAGCAGAATTTCATTTCTTTGAGAACTATTAATGACAGATCGTTCTCCTCCTTGCCCAATAGATTCAAATTGTAATTGCGTTTCATATACACTATGAAAAGACCTTATAATGATCGCATTATTAACATCAAATGGGAATGGTCCAAATTTACGCATAAGAGCAGTTATTCAGTTGCAATATATATGCACTATACATTCAAGATATTCAAGTTTGCTTAGATGAATCGAATATTAAAAGTCTTACTCCTCTCATTCGTACGGACCAATCATTGTGTGCGCCATTTATCTCAAAAGTTTTGATTCGTTCCGCGCGAAGCGTAGGCATTATACAGTAAACAAAAATTAATTTTCAAATTTCAATTACTTGTCAAATTTTGAGGTTATTAATCACGCTTTGTAAAATCATGTATGTACAATCCTATGCACTGAATCGTAAGTTTGTCGTCTAGTAACAAGAGTAGATATACCTTGTACACGTTATATAGTGTCTTGAACGCAGCACGAGGTAAAGATAAGACAAAATAAAAAAACTTTAGAAAATATATTAAAAAAAAAAATCTTTCACAATTAGCATAGTCAATTACAGGATCTTCGTCTCACGCCCTATGTCTGAATATTCTTAGCTTGACTGTACTTTTCATTTTTTTTCTTATTAGTCAAAATCGATATGCGATTGGTCATTTTATTGACTAGGTTTATTTTTCCAATTACTTTTAAAAATTTCCAATTTAATAGTGAAGAAACATGAATTCTATCAGAAATAAAAAATTCAAATTAAATGAGAAATCCAGTGATATCTCAACCAGTAATTGTCTTTTTAACAGTACAGACTTTGATGACTTGTCATTAGGCGTTATTATACTAGGTTGGGGACTGAATTTCACCTTGATCATTTGAGACCATTTGCGAGTTTTCAATGTTTCTCATATTATACGTATATTCGCGGTTAGTTAGTAAAGCTACTTCTCGTTTGATTATACGTGAGTATAATGACTTGAAGGAACGTCATTAATCAAGGTAATTATTTGTTATGTAATATCTGTCGAATTCTATTGAGAGTACATTGTTCCGTGATTGTGGTTGGCAATTAACACACTTTACGTAGTAAGTATAACTCAATTATACGCGGTAACGACACACAGCAATCGGAGTAATTTTACCTGTGAATTAATCGACAACTAAAATGTCGAAGTCTCATTGCACATTTTAATGCTCATTGTCAGTAATTTTTCAAAAGAATTGTACACAGTGACTTTGAAGGTGTATTTCAATATAAAAAATAATATTTTCATTATGTAGATAGAAATGCGTTAAAATATTGGAAGAACTTCTTGGAAGAATTGTTGGATCGTTATGGTACGTGTGATTATAGTCAATCGGATGTGAAATTTACGAATACCGTGAAACATTTCAGGAATATGCTGAAACCGCTCTTTGGAATAAAAATGCGATTCTGTAATATTCGTTTTCTGTTACTACCGTTCCTGCAGAGCACGTACCGCTATTGTAATTCACTTTGCATTATTTCACTGTTAATGTATACAGATTTATGTGTAAGGTGATTCTTTTTGTTCTCTTTCAGCTATTCTGACTTCAGTCATGCAGAATACGCGTCAGAAATTTTATTTTATTTTATTTCGGAAAAACCGATACGAAACACATGATACTTGATACGTGAAGTCATAAATGATCTTACGGATGTATAATGGGTACGTATCATAACATAGAATATCTCGCGAAAAATTCGGCGTTTATTTTCCACACGATGAGTATAAAAATTATCATTAAAAGTTATTTCACGTAGCTCAATTACCAGAATACTCATCCCCTCAGTAATTACAACCTCACTTAAGGAATCCATACCAAAGTTTACATTTCTAACAGAAAAAGAACTGTACGCATTCGATAAAGGTACTTCCTATTCCTCTACGTTTCACACATTTGCGCATTTGATGTCTTAAACGAATCTTAACCATTTTAAAAATTGAACTAAAGCTCTACGTATTAAATCCGCTGCCTCAATTCCCTTATTTACATGAGAAGTCGTAATCCCGCAGTAGCATCCTCTCATTGGTTGCACTGACGATTTACCACATTCAGTACAAAAAATCGCACGCACAGCTTATTATTTCGAACAACAGGAAGACCTCATTTTTTCGGGATCGATTCATCCCCTCCCGCCTCTCTCTCTATGTCTATCTCTCTCTGTCACATACACTATTCGTAGGCCATGTTGCCAGCAGTCCTTCACTTTTGGCCTTCTGGCTTTTCGCAGGATGTGTCTCGTTCATCCATCCAGAACATCCATCTTGCTTTCGTTAACCTAGCTTAATATACGCGCGAACGTCCAATAACTATTTCACTGGGATGCCACCCTTCACATCTCCCTATTTACAGTAATAACAAGTCGGCCGTGTCATGCCAAAAGGACGTAGGTCTTATGACTGGATTGTCGAATAGGCATTCAGGCTACGTCCCTCTGGCATCGGATTTACAAATTTACTGTCAATTCTTACAGGGTTACCGTAAATAACAACGACAGAATTGTCAAGTTCGAGATCAAGGAGTATCTCGAACTTGCTTCGTTAAGTATGACCCATGGTGGTGAGAGGGATGGTAACGTTAAGGGTTTCTCAGTGCGTTGACCTTCTAGAGCATTACCAGCCATGATCTGAGTAGTACCAAGATCATCCTCAATACCATTTATAAGGTCATTGTCATCAAATCCATCAATGTTAGGACGCCTACTTTTCTTTTTTGCCTTCGATACTTTCTTTTTCGCTCTTGAATCTGTGTGTCTTGTTATCGTCCCCGGTGTAGTCTTTACTGGTAGATTTAATTCTGCAATAGACACGTTGCTCGTGGATACTTCGAATACAAGCCAAATCTCATAGGCTCAATATTTCTGTGGAATGCGTGTCAATATTATTAAGTTTAATTATTACCTTGTAAACGCACCACGCCTTCAGATTTTCCCAGGGCATTCACTGCGCTACACGTGTAACCACCGAAGTCTCTTTTGTCGAGCGAGTGAACCGTTAGATTCATCTGCCAGGAGTAGTCGTTATTCAGTGCATAGTCTGTCATCGTGTACTTGTCGCTTAGAAGTAACTTGTCGCCTAGAAAACCGATAAAATGTTTCACGTGCGCATATACGCGTATACAGTGACAAACGTACTTGATGAAGTGCTTATTGAATTTTGCTGAAAATTAATATGAGAGTCTGCCTCGGAAAATATTAAATGGAACACATTTATCTGTCACGAACATAAGACCTCACGATAACAGAAACTGAATAGTATCACTGATAATTAATGTTATAATACTTATAATTTTTATAATATTATTAATTAAATCATTTTCTCACCCGATTCCTCGTACCATGTGTTCATCGGATGTGGCGATGCTTCTACGTAACATTGTAGGACAACATCACTGTTGATCGGTGCAGCTACTAATTGATTCGTTACTTTGATCAGTGGCTTAACTGTAACAGATTATTCTGATTGAACCTGTATTCACGTGTTTTTAATTTACTCGTAAACCGCACAATACGGTACGATACTTTTTTATGGAATAATGTATGCAATTTTGGTATGTTATAATATTTAACTATTGTACGTACAGTGAATGTTTACGGTGTATCGTTTGCTGACCGTAGGTGGTACGCCATTGCTTGCTATGCAGAGATATGCTCCCATCTCTTGCCTAACCACATTCGTTAATTCCAATGTCTCCCCCTCGTACTTCTTCACGGCTGCAAAAGATCAACTCTCGTGTATTAGGAATAGCGGGCTCTGAGCCATTTCGATGCCTTTGCCAAACTCCATTATCGCTTCTGCCTGAAACTTACGGACCCTAGACCCTACGGAACTCAGTGCGATTGATGATGCATGAAAGATTTTATGATCCTCTTGTCCTAAAAGCTAGACGAACACTACTGGGTATATATTATTTTATTCTTCTACTCGGATTATCCGACGATCTTGACGTCTGCGATTGATTTTTTTTTAGGATTGTATTAACGGACATCGTTTTTTTACGACAGCAGTTTCCTCACCGAACCCCAAACCGGATGAAGGATGTTAGCGTAATAGGATTACGATCATCCTGTTCGTATAAGGAAACGATATTTTATTCGGAAATTACATTTTTTTTTTTGTAATTTCGTAAATTATTATTTGCGAAATAGATACAGTAGAGTAGGATCATTTTAAATATAAAAACTACCTATTACGATTATATTTTGTTAAGTTATTATTTTACGATGTATTACTGTGTCTATTTGATCTGATGCAATTCACTTTCATGTATTTGACTGTAACTAGAATATTGCAAAGGTAGAGGTATTAACCAACCATCAGGAAATAGTTTGGAACATTGCGGAAATGGCCCTTATACGAATAATTGACGGTACTGTAAATTCTGAATGTTCGCTTACCATCTAGAAAGGATTAACGCATATGAAATTGACTATAATCAAATCTAATGGGTAGATACTCCAAATGTATGCGGTTGTTATAATTAAGGACTGAAGACTATGAATATTATTTGAATTCGATTAGTACGTTATCGCGTTTACTTTGATGTCCTGACACTTACTCTATTTATTATATCCGAATATAAAGCATCTGCAAACATGGAATGTGAGAAAGATAATAATAATATCATACATTGCTTTTGTCTGTCTCCCCGTAGTGTAATATTCGCTCCATCTTCGCGTTTCCAGGTGACTGTAGGTTTTGGTGTTCCCGTTGCGACGCACTGTAATTTAATATTTCCACCTTCGTGAGCTACCAGACCATCAGCCGACTCGTCATCCATTATATCCGGTGGTATTAAAACGACCATGTATCCCATCTTAAAAAGAGACAGAATATATAAAAAAACAATTCTTTATCGGTTCCGATTCATGATTTATCAATCATAAATTTGCTTCCGGTGTTCCTGCTCGCTACGGGCTTCTATCTACCTTCTTCTATCGCTGATCTACCAGCTTCCACAGAGTTATAACTAGTTTCTATAACCAAGTCCGAAATTTCAAAATATACAATTTACACGTGACTGCTAAACCGGGTCTTTTCAATAAATCCCTAGGTGGGTCCCATGACCTGTATACAGCTAAACCGAATTTATACACACGCGAGTGTAACGTGGCATTAAAGAAAAAGTTATTTCCGTGCAACGTGACCAGCATTTCGAATACTCCTAGCGAAGCGCGCAGATTCCCAATAACATCTCTAATACCCCGTACTACAGCGTTGGAGTTACGGAAATGTTGTGCAGCGTACAGGATGGCTTGTGGATCCCGCAACCAACATACATACCGCACTCCTTATCGCTCTGACTCCCAATGAAATTTCGTGCGCCGCGTTCTAGTAGTTCTTTGAGAAAAATACAACGCGACTGACGGGAAACCGTGTAAAATCTTTGCGTTCACGTCGGTACTTTGTGTACCTCACGTAGGTATAGCATTTTACATTATATACACTCTCCATCCTATAGCAACACAACTTCGTTTAGTACATATCCATTTGTACCACCACATGTATTTTCCTTGTGCATCCACGCATGTCTCGGGAAATTGAATGCGGATTGCAATACTCCCTCGGAAAGGAATACAAGCTACAATCTAATAGTCAGTGTAGACTAGGTTCGTAAGTGAATTTGTAAGGGCAAAAATCTTACAAGTTGGAAGCCACGTATCAGCGACCGTTTCATTCAACGTGATTAAACGTATTGAACGCAACTCGAAAAAGTATTTTTATACAGGAGTGGCATTACTAAGGCACGTGTCCTTTCGATCTTGAAGCTCGTTGACCCTTTTTTCTCTCTCTCTCTCTCACTTCTGCCCCATAAAGGATAGGTATAGGTATCGCTTACGCGTGAACAGGCTTTGCTATAAGAAAGCCCGAGAGGAATAGCTCCATCCCTTCATCCATTTCGCTGGATTTCGCGCAATGAGTGCTCGCTGACTTAACGGTACACTGTACTGATTTATACTCGTGCGCGTCAACTGGATAAAGATATACGTAGGTTTAAAATAATTGAATAAAAAATTTACAATTAAAAAATACTCGTTGCGTAAACATGGTTGAGTTTATTTTAGTTTACTTATTATTGTACGTTAACGAACGTTTACCCTGTAAACACGAAAGTACGTATATACTACAAGTATTTCCTCGCCCCTGTGAATTTCACGGAAATTCTGAGGGAATTCGAAGGAGAGAAGCTTAGGAGAGGGGGAGAAAGAAAAAGAGAGAGATGGAGTTTCTTTACTCCGAGTAAGTAACATAAGTACTAAAGCAACTATATTACATATAGCGTGAGCTAGATTAAACATTCTAGGGACTAACCTGACTCTTCATTGGATCTGTGTTGACTTGGCACATATAAGTGCCGGAATCTTCTTTCTGCACGTTGGCAACGTGGAGTTTCCATGTATTGTGGCCATTATGGGTTACTGATAAGCGTGGGTTATGTGCAACCATATGGGTATGTATCGCTAGTATAGCCCGCGAATCGGATTTGATCCATGCTACCTAAAACAGTGTTTCAAAATTTCATACAGTATAAATGCTAACATATGTTTTTAGATATATCTAAAATTGCGGTAAAAGCCTTGTACCTTGTAGGATTGTAGATGATTTACTACGCATGTGAAGAATACGTCACGTCCTTGTATTACTGTATGATTTTCTAAAGCAGCTAAGAAAACCGGTTCCAGTTCCTGTGACATTTGACCTGTAAACAAATTCTGACATAAATCAAGTATTTTTACACGATCGTGTTTGTTACTTGATTATTCGACGCATAAGGGTGAATTAGAAATTCCGTACGTTTGAGGAACTTTCGAGTCAGCGTAGATATTTATTTTGTGGCGTCATTGAATTTTCCGATGGCATCGTGGTGGAAAAATGAATGAATGATGGTCGATTAGATATTCAACGACGTGAATCAGCTCAAAGTTACCCATATTGGCGTATCGAATTCTTGTATGCGTTCACGTAGCAAACGATAAATGGAAAAATTCTTGGGGCGCAATCGTAATACGACGCGTGTGTGGTATTACTCTTTCATGGAATTTTATATACGAAGTCTAGCCAAACGCCCAGGAAGAATTCTAATTTAGCGTACTTTACCTTTTTAGTGAAGAACTTAAAGTTCTATCCTAGAAAATAAGGACGCTATGGAACGTCAAATTAAAAGTAAAGAACCCGATCCTCCTTTGTTCACAAACAGATGACAAAAACGCCATGGTACATGGAACTCGCGTAGCGTAAACTCTGAAAATTGTTGGTGTCGGCAGAGCAGTGAAATACAAAGAAAGTTAAAAAGAGGAGTGAAAAGCAAAATATGTTAGTTCAAAGTTGCGCGATACACCGACAATCTAGTTTGAATCAATTTGGTACAGTTGCACAGTGTGTTGGAGTTGCGGAAACGTTTTAACGTGTTGGCTCGGATTTTCCAGTAGATTTTCCGGAGGATTTTCATAGCATGAAACGGGTGCGCGAGGAACCCAAGAATTCCAGAAATTCTCCGAAGATTGAACCGGTCGCTTTGGAATGGGCGAAGTGTAGCTACAAATTTCCAACCAGGGTCTTTAAAGTCACGTCAACGTGTTCGAAGCTCGTTTCGATTCGAGTCGATGAGACATAGTTGGAATGCAATAGAATAGTAAAACGAGTGAACGAATGTAAAGTACTACTGTGTATATTAAATCGTCCTATGTCTATTGGACAGGAGTAAGATGGACATTCGAGCCAACTCCTTTATTCCTACCTTATTGGATTAAGCGTTACTATACAGGTAGAAATTTTCCAAAAATTTAACTTGGAGTATAATATCTGGAGTTCCATTGTCGGAGATAAGATTCGTTGCAGATCTGAGAAAATTACGTTTGTATAAGATAGAGGGGATTTCTTATGCGAACTGGAGTTCACTGAAAGTACTTATCAGATCGGAACACACACTTATTGATTTTGGCTTAAATGGGGATTCGGAAAAGATAGAACTTCGCGATGCAAACGTTTCTTTAAGTCAAGTTTGTAGAAGTTAGCGAAATTATAGTCTCCATTGTAACTTTGATGAGAATTTTTCAGTATTATAAATGCGTCATTATAGACGCAGAAGAAGGAAGACGTTCCAGTGTTTGCACAATCTGCCCGTTTGTGGGGAAACAAGATTTATAACGAAGGAACATAAGAAAATTTAAAATGAAAGAGGAAAAGAAAGGAAACAATTACATTTCCGGAAAGTATAATGAAACGCGAATTGAGTGAAAATTCTACTAGGATTCTGATCACGATAAGACAGCATCTATAAATTATCATCACGTTTTCCATGGTTCCGTAAAAACTTACAAATTAACGTTGAAAATGGAGTAGCGAGATAGCTTCAGATGTGTTTCAATGTACTAGGGAGATTGTCTCGTTAGCATAATCCCGAGAAAGTACGAGTCAGACGGGTCGTCGGCTCCGTCGACGGCACCTGAGGTTGCACTCTATACTTTTTCGTATTTGTACCAACCGTATTGAGTTCACGTTGGTATTTTTTCAATACGTGTTGGCTCTCCAGGGAGCTTGGGACTTGTCAGAGGGTGGTGCCATTGTGCTTTATTTAAGGGCGCGACAGCCGTATTAAAACTGTTTCACTCAAGCTCCTTATTTCACTCTCTCCACTTTCTTGCTTCAATTCCCTCGTACAGCTCGCAAGCCTCCTGGTACCGCGACTACATTCCTTCTGGGCTTCGTTTCTTTCAAAAGCCGACAAAGAATCAGCCCTTACGCATTGTAACTGAACTATACCAGTCATAATGTCACCACCTGGTCTTTGTTCTTTCGTAAAACTTGAGTCAATTATTTTTTAAATCTTTCTTAGGACTCCGAAAAATGGTTTACTCTCGTCAATGTTATTTCTTTAATTCCCTTTAACATCAAAGCTATTCGAATTAGCCCTGTCTTTTGAATGACAGTTTTCCTTATCACATCGATTAATCAAAAAACGTACCTAATTGCTTCTTTCTTATATAGACTACCTCATATTGGTTTTAATGGTACGACAAAACTTTTCAACAGATCCTATTATTTTTCCAGAATGCTTCGTATTGAGTGGTAGAACATATATCTGATTCTATCATATATCTTTACTCTGTTTGTTACATAAATGATTTGCGAACCGACAAAAAAAGTGTTCTTACAATATACTGACGGGTGAATCCTCCTGTAAACTAGGTTGGCCATAATCTTCGTGCCTCGAATTCAGAGTAGGTTCACGAAGAGTGTAAGTATTACGTAACGTAGACCCCCCGAATACATTTGCGACAGTTTCTTAGGTGTGTTTGTATTATTTCGCAACGGCCGTACAAGGCAATACATTTCGGACTCAAGGGGTTTGTAGAATCCACTTAAATCCGTCATGATTTAGTCAGCCACGAGGCTCTGTGCCCACGAATAACGGCACAGCTTTTTAGACTGATAGGAACCGTTAAAAAGCTATCCACTACACGGCCACACTTAATTATGCGACTGTACAGATAAATTTACTGTTCCCTCAGTGACTGAGTGAGTCGGTGTATCGTAGCTACTGTCTACCCGTGAATAAAGACCTCGGGTGCCGTTCAATTTCACTGTATCGCATGGAAAAAGTGCAAAGAAGCAATTTCCCTTCTTGTTGAGTAAAATCGATCGATTTTATTTATTTTCATCGAGGACTGAAATTTGTGGCCGGAGCCGCCGATCTACTTTTACCGTCCTGGAAGTTTCTTCGCGAATAGAGAGACCATTTGTCTCGGCCTCTCGTCTGCTGATTAAAATTTTTTTTCGACACCATTTATCAGGTACGCTCGATTAACTCGTATTCCTGTAATAAACGAACTTACCCCGCAAATGTAGTATATAGTTATGAAAGGGTACCGAGTGAAAACTCAATGCTACTATGACTGTACTTCGTGCTTACCGTGTAAACTTTATTAATTAGTTCGCTTCCTGGACAATTTAGGTCATCTACAAACTTGTTTCAATATTTGGCTCGAGTGAGACATTTTTTCTTGAATCAATAGGGAGTAATATTTGCTTGGATTTATTAATAAAGTCATGGTATTTTTTATGAAAGTCATAATTCGTTTAGATATACTTGAATCAAGGGACAAGTTGATGAACATTGAGTAGCCATGCGTGGAAGCCAATGGAAAGTTCGAAGCCGCGGTCCCACGGCTCGACGGGAAGACAAGGATTTTCAATTTGCGACTTTCGTCTGGAGAATTTGCAGATCTCAACGATATTCCGGATCCAACGGAAATGGTAAAGAAAGGAAGCAGGCAAGGCGGTTGCACGATATAGGAACATCGGATAAACTTATCCCAAAAACTTAAACGTAACTATGAAAAAGACTCACATAAGCAAAGTTGCAGAACTGCGACAAGAAGTGGCGTGAGTTTCTGTGCTGCCATGAGGCCGGAACAGTATTATGACGAGAGCTTAGGACTTGAATAGTGAGGTTAGAAATCTGAAACAGAAATTTTGGTTAGACATTTAATGTTTTCTTGCAGATTGGAACAAGTAAGTCAAACCTGCAGACACCAGTGAGATCTTTTGTGCTTGCAAGATTTCAAATAATGAGTATTGTAATATTTAAGTCTAATTTAATAATATTTATTATTATATATAAAACGCGGATAAGAAAAACGAAAAAGAAAAACGAGAAAATTAATGCAAATATGATTTATACTATTGGTTTAATAAAAAAAAAAGAATTCTAACAGTTTATCACATGAATTAATTCGATCTGAAACATTCTCCTTTCAATTAAATACTATTCTACACGATCTTTAATTAATCACACATACAGACTTTCACACATACTCATACGTCCATTCCTTACATTAATCGAAATACCTTATAATATATAATTCTGTTCACTTCTTTCTCTTTATCTTAGTGAGGAGGTTGTAATGTTTTTCTTTCCTCATTAGATGGTATAAATGTCCTCAGCAAATCGGATTTGATAAATTCTCTTTCTTCTCACTTGCTGTATTTAGCCGGTAACTTTATTCCAGAGATTCAACGTACTATTGCAGATATGAACTGCCGGTATGAACTGTTATATGTATATGAAGCAAAGAAAATACAGAAATGTGATATAATTTATACTGAATTTATCATTGTCTCTAAATTTATTTTTATGAATACCTTGTTATAAATGACCGCCTATATGCATGTATATAGTGCTTCTGTCCATCCGATCCGTACAAGTCAGACGACAATTGGCGAATTGGGACAATATTTGTCGCTTACCGGACAGGACGGGGCACTAGTTTAGTGGTGGGAGTTCCCTTGACTAAAACGCTAGCAACTACGCACTAAATTTAGCGCGAAATATAAAATAATTGTTACATTTCCCCTATTACATTACACTGACTCAATCTTCAATGTAACCTAATATGCTATAGGAAAAGAAAATAGAATCTATACAGAACTATAACGAGTAAACAGCAATTGGGTGTTTAATAATATGTACATGTAAACCGATTCACTCAAGACAGGCCGCTCATAATACAATTTTAAATTAATTCTATTGTAAGTGCCTTTAATTACATCGTCTTTAAACCTATCAGCCAACATAAATGCATTGGGGCATACAGTAATACTAAATCTCCTAATCGTAACGGGATATTAGATTTACCGGTTTGATGTTTTAAACGATTCTTATAATTATTTTTATATGTTCACGTACAAATGCAATGAATTTTTCATGATCCTCAGGCACCCTCGACGGAAATTCTACCGTTCGCATTATAATGTCGTTTACAGGTATTCCAAAATATAATGTATGGGGTGTATACCCCGTACGTGAATGACTTATTATGTTGAATAAATTTTCAATTTTCATCAAATATTACGCCCAAGATGTTTGTTTTTCTGCACAAATTATTCGAAACAATTGACCTATTTCCCTCATAATTCGTTCAGCAGGATTTGACTGCGTATGACGAATAGATGAGAATAATACTTTGATTTCAGATTCCTCTAATGTGACACGCCAATTAGTAGCTGTAAACTGAGTTCCGTGATCAGACAATATCCTGCAAGGCTTTCCTATCTGATGTATATGGTCGGTTAGTACTTTTTTGCAACGCTGTACGGAAAGTATACAATTTGCGCACCAAAAAACAAGGACAAAATGGTCCATTCTTGATGTACGGGAATGTTATGATTCCCGTACACTCTGAACTTATCAAGAGTCGACCATTTCGTGCTTCTTTTTGGTGCATATACTACGAACTTTCCGAACATTGTTGCAAAAAATAGTATATGATACGGGTGTGCCGGTGGGTGATTCCTGACGAGTGAGGAACCTCGTCAGGAACTCGTCAGGAATCATCAACTTTCCGCACTTGTATCATAATGTACTATTTTATTGACAAATATTTACTTCTCATCTCGCTTCGCTGATCTCAAAACTTCGATCGAAAAACGTAGCGACGAAATTTTTCGTAGCGACGAAATTTTTCGAAACATGAAATTGCACATAGGTATATTCATGTGCGTCAAAGCCTCAGGAAAATTTTTGGAAAGTTTCAGCTGAGAAAATTGAAAATTGAAGCTTCTGCGATTGATTGCTTACAATCGCGCTCGAGCGCGAGAGCGACACGCGATGCGCGTGGCGGAGGCGGCGTTTGGCAAGGGTGCGAAAGAGATGGACGCTCACCGACATTACAGCGGAGTCACAGAGACGAAAGTATAGAAAATGAGTCCCGTAAAAGACAACGCAGGTTTACTTTTATTGCTTTAATGATCATCAATAAAATACTAGCGATGCGTTAGTAAAAGGTATATATTGACAAGTGAATAATAGTGTGACAAAGAAAGAACGAGAGTTGCCGTTGCTTCACTCTGAATAGAGCTGACAAATCGTTAATTGTTTTTAGCCATATTCCAACAGAAAGATGGGTTCGCTTGTTTTCATCGCAAACGTAAAAATTTATCAATTTTCAATAAATTTTCTTACATTTTTATTTCCTGTAGTAAAGGATTATTGGTAAAACAGTGCATTAGTACCATGGTTAATCAAAGAACGTTAGAATATTAGAGTTTCTTCATTGCACTGAAGAATGAGTTTGTAAAATATAGTTCATGAAAGGCACTGTTCGTTAAAAAAACAACATAAACCATTAGTATAAATTCTTATGACTGATGATTTGATGAATCATCACAATGATCTAATAATGTCGGATAATTATTATAACAGAGAAAAAAGTATTGGAGAATATACTGTAATATACTGTAATATGTTGTACATTGTATAGTTATTTAGGGAAAAACGTCAATATATCGCATATTTTGACATGTGTAGAGAAACAACAAAATAAGCGAGACACTTGTGTTTTTCCTTTGACGCACATGAATATACCTTTCGAAAAGTTTCGTCACTACGGTTTTTTGACCGAAGTTTTGAGATTCAATTGTCAGCAAAGCGAGATGAGAAGTAAATAATTATCAATAAAAAAAAGCTTTTCCGATCAGGTAATGATACTGTCATCATCGCTAGAGTATCTTTTGCTTGGGGAAAATAGAATCGAAGCGAACGATCAATTATTAACGAAGTGGTGGCGAGTTGAATATAAAAAAAAACCATTGATTTTCTTAATCGCCGAAAAAACAAGTTTTAATTTTTTTTAAAGAAAACTAACAATCCTAGCTATATAATATTCCAATATAAAAAATGTGCACGCAATCAAGCTGGACACGCTAGTATTTTTTGTATAAGGAAATTTCAACCTTGGAATTTCACAGTAAAATTTCCGCGTTCGGTATGTATGGCGCCATGGAGGGGCTGAGTCCGAGAATTGAGCCTGTTTTGGAATCCGGCCGCTCAATTGGCCTAAGTACGTAACGGGCCATAAAAATCTATTGCTACAAGTTCATACGGACGTTTTGATGCAACATTTGGTATTCACCTTTCATACATACATCATTAAGTTTCACTCTCAGACACAGATCACAATGCTTAACAAAATATTTAACATCTCTCCTGATCGACTTCCATATACAATATTGTCGTAAGTACGCAAACATTTTATAAGTACCAGGATGGCCCAATTTATGGTGACATAAATAAGGTAAGGTTTCAGTCAATATTTTTGGGACTATTATACGCCAACATTCAATTTTCGATCCCCGTTGAAATACGATGATACTATATAATTGCTATCTTTTCGTTTCTTGTCCCTATAACAAATATGTCCTAATTTTAATAATATCAGAGTCCGTTGTCTGTGCCTAGTCAATTTGTTTTATGAGCGTAACATATTCATGGTCATTTTCCAATCGGCACAACCACATTAAAGACTCATTATCAATACTCAACGTATTTACGGATAATGATAAATCACATAATGATATCATTGGATGCTGACGGTTATCCGTTTGAAATGTACTATTTGGATTACGGCTAAAAAATCAATAATTATATTGTTAAAGGAACAAGCTTCATCGAAGTAACCACGCATTAGTATATAATGAACTATTTAAAAAAGTCAAACATCGGTGGTCAGTTATAATTTCAAAGCTCGTGCTTCATCATTAATTGAGTAAAACAGGTTCTCTCCTCAGAACTGAGTGATGTTAGCTCTTGCACGATAGTACATAGCTTTGCTGAAAAGGCATCATTTTCAGCGGCACCCTTATCGATTAAATTATTAATAACATATAGAGTCAACATCATGCACAATAAACTGATCACACTCATCACAATATTTTTTTTTTCGAAAATCATCAATAGTGCTCGCATTTAAATCGATACACTTTATATTAGGATTACTATGAATAGACAATGTCCCCGACTCAACTGTACTATCTTTACCACCCAGAGGGCCATCGTTAACTTCATTATACGCGTCCTTAATAATATGAGGCTCAACGTTCTTTTTAATATCAACGCTACAACCGCTCTTCAAGCCAACTGGCGTAAACGTTACTGAATCATTTACAAAATCTCGTATTGATTCTATTCTGCCAAATAACCAAGAAATATTTAAAGAATCATTTAATTCATTGACATCTGAGTTTTCCTGGATTCATGCGTTTCGTAGATTAACCGGTACACTTTGATGATCCTCGGTAAACTCTTCATACAAGTGATGACTGTCATTACACAACTCATGTATATCACGATTCACAATCACTATTAATAATTATAGGCTGATATTCACCTTCCCCTTAGACCATTGCACCATTAACAATTGCAAGAACTAATACTGACGCTTCCTCAACCGAGCTACCCCCAATCATCGTCAGCTCACTAGGAATTTGACCTCCTTTTATGATTATCGATTTAGATTTATAAGTCAATATGCCACACGTCTTCATCAACCAGCCATTACCTAAGATCATTGCAGAAGTTAAACCTGGTACTACATAAAATATTTGCTCATCGCTAATATCTCCTATCCCGTACGGTATTAGTACCTGTTTCCTTACAATAGTCGATTTTAATCCGATTGCCGTAACTATATGCAGATTTGAAACTGGTAATTCTGCAATAGTCAAATGGTTCGATAATATTTGGCAAAAATATTCAGATACACGACTAATTTGACTGCCCGTGTCAACCATTGCGAAATAAGTACGCTGCCCTATTGCAACCGCCAAGTGTTTCCTCTACTATTAGACTGGCATTTCTTACTATCTTCTCCTTGAAGGTCCTCTTCAATTTCAGTAATAAAATTAAAATCATAGGTGTTGCTAGATGGACCACTATTCCCCAAACCTACTAACAGTTTTCCGAATTAGGAGCATTTTAATTTCTTTGGATGCACTATAATTTGGCGGTGGAAATCTCGTATCCGGTAGTACTAAATTATGATTGCTTTCTCTACGTGGTTTATGTGGTTCGTTTTGCCTTTTAGAATGACCTCCATTATACATACCAGTCCTTCTCGCTTACTGTTATCAGCACTTTGATAACTGGATTGTGCCTGTCCCTCCTCAATCACACCCATAATATTTAGTTGTCGATGCATCTTATCATTATTATTATCTTTTTTTTTATACATTTATGTCGCTCATTCTCAATTTCACGTGACTTGTCTAATTAGTCGAAGGCTTGCACCAAGGTGGTTGTATCTGCATAATCTACTGTAGCGACAATCTCCCGAACTCTTTTGGGCAATTGCTGCACAATCGCATGGTGCTTCTTATAAATACCTAAACGTGGACATAAACATTGCGAAGCTGGTACCTAATCATAAAAATATGCAAGTATACTTTCATCTGATAATTTATAACGCCCTTCTTGCCATCGAGTTTTTATGCGTATTCTAACTGAAATAGAGTAAAATTCCGCCTCTTTATTAACAAAATGTTGAAAATTTCGAAAATAGGACCAGTTTAATGCTCTTTCCGATAAGCATGTTTCTACTATTTTTAGTTTACTCTCCGGCGGTACATCTCTCAGCCTACAATATCTCTCTAGTTCGTGTAAAAATTGTTAACGATTAGACAGTCCAATATCCGACAATTTTGATAATGCTATTTCTACTTTATTACTCCGAATCTGCTCTACTAGACGTTCCATTATTGTTACACTAGCATCATTGTCATTGGCCGTACCTTCTCTACCCATTTGACTTCCCCTCAACTCAAGTAACGTTAACCTTTTTTCCTCCGTTGTTAATTCAGTCAGTAACAATTTCTCTACAGGAAGTTCTATGGATTTTCTGTAAGTGTTCCGGATGTGTAGTGCTGTGTCCTAGTGCAGTGCCCACCCGAGTGTCCTCTGAATACGGTTCTCGGCCTTCACGAATTAGCTGCACCAGCTTCAGTGAGGACTCTCAATTTATTAATTGGTGAAGGGATTTCAATTTGATACGTTCGATTCGTTCTGTTACGTTTTCGATTAGTTTCTCTCTGTATCCCGCGCTATTTGCCTGACGCTTACTCCGACCCTCTTTACCTGAACCTAGCAGCCTGAGCGGCCGTGCATTTCCGTAACCGTTCCCATTCGTGCATCCAGTTGCGTTTCCCGATTTTACGCGTCCCCAAAAATCGACAGGATCCGTTAAGTTATCGTCTCTTCTGATAGGTTCCGTCAGAGCTCTCGTTTTACGGAGTTGGGCCTGGTCCATCCCAACAACCCAGGTCATACCGGCTCGTCAATTCACAGTGAAAAAAGAATTGGCTGGCGCCAGCCTGGCTTGCGGATGCATGACCGAAGGGTGCACGGCCGAAGGTAACGTAGCTTGGTTCTCGGATTTTTCGTTATCGGTGTCGAATTCAGAAAATATGTTATAATCAATATAATGCTTCTGTCAGTCCGATCCGTCCCAGTCAGATGAAAATTGGCAAATTGGTACAATATTTGCCGTTTACCGAACAGGACGGGGCACTAGTTTAGTGGTGGGAGTACCCTTGACTAAATCGCTAGCAACTACGCAGTAAATTTAGCGCGAAATATAAAATGATCGTTACGGTACCTATCTTGGGTGGGTTTTAAACACCAAAGTCAAAGAAGCAAGCCATTCAACGTGGGGGAGTTATTTCGTTAAACGATCCCGATTAAGAATAAATACCGTTCTGTCAATTATTTTGGAAATGATATCGTGTCCCCTCTCGTTTTTGCCAGGAAATTTCTACATAGAATTCCTCACAGGATTACGCCTGATACGCTCGCACTCTATTCGTTTAAACGAGGGGGCAATGTCTCGTTATTTCAATAGAAAGTCGTACTGACTGAATGAATGGGTCCTCCTGGACAATGAAGCGCAAAATACAATTTAACATTAACGACGTACACAAACGCTTATTCGAGCCCCTTATTCACGAAGGAACTTTGATCGTGCTTCATTAGAAAAGTGAAAGATGGTGGAAAGCTTTGACTGAGATTCGCCGTTTAAAGGAGGACTGCAGAAAGAAAAATCGTATCTTCAAGTCCTGCTACAAAAAGCATTCTCAAGTATTTTTCATTTTAATTATAGCTAATTATATTATGCGATTATGTATAAGATTTCATAGAATAACAGCACTCTTTACCTAAATATTTCTACGGTTATGCGTGTCACAATCTGACGTGCAACTTCATGCAGATATACATTGTCGGCATTCGAAAGGAAAAGAATGACAGTAGAGAATGCAATAACCGAGGTTATTGACTTCATACCACTTTAAATTTGCACTGCCGATATATTTCAATATTACCTATTTCTTCCGCAAAGAAAAAGGACAAAAGCATCGATGGACCGACGATTGTCGCAGCATCCCTCAAGTTCCACGAATGCTCGATACAGATATATCTGAGCCACACGGACATTGTAAACTCCGTGTTTACCTTGTTATGCAATATTCCCCATTCACTTTTTATCCTTGTATTCGCATACAAATTTTGTTCGACGCTCTGCGGTGGCGCCATCGTCTCAACACGGCACTAGCTTCAAGCTCTCGGATGTATATTCCATATGGGTATGAATACAAGTATTCTATCGTATATGTAGTTCGTCCACGAGTTCAATGTCTTTGCGATAGTTCCTAGAGAATGTAATCCTTAGTAAATGACACGTAACTTTCCACAAAATCACGAAGATATATGTTAAAATATAAAAACATTATGTTTCAATGCAAAACCATGGAGAGGCAACAGGCAACTTTGTAACAAAAATGACATAAGGAGAGCCACGTGTGGTCTGCTAGAAATTTTATTATTTTCGATCTGTCAAAAGAATACATTGATTTCGTAGAGACTGACTTATAAGTATATGCATTGTATACACAAATCATGCGTGCACACTTTTTCATGGGATCAAAGAGGTTTCATAATAACTGACGATAATATATCCCTATACACGATAATATTATATATAAAACGAAAGGTTTTGAGAAAATAAAATATCAAAAGACCCTAGGTTCACGCGACGCAAAAGAGTTCATGGTCGACGTACTTCCGTCAGTCTGGCTGATTTTCAGAGTATTCGATACTTGCTCTTGGAACGCCATAACTTATGTCTTTCGCCGCATGAATGTATGCATGAGATAGGAACTTTCTGCTTTATGCATTGAGCACATGCCGATAACGTAGGACGCCCGTGTTTTACAGTATCTGCCTATTCCTGAATGCATTCGATCATTTAATCGCGATTGCTACGCTCCTATTGTTCGGCAACCTCTTGGCATCCCGTTTCGCAGCTTTTCGCCATTGCACACCTTTCTATGTACAATATATTGAAAAAGAGAACGGTTAAAAAGATTTTCGCATATTTTATACTGACAGCACTTAGGCTTTACGTGGTAATAACTTTTCCTTAGTTGAAAAGCTTTAAATAGCATCATTTATATAAAGCCGCGCGTATATGTAATAGACGATGCAATTAAAAGTTTCCGCTCAACGAACGGATAAGAATTATTGTAGAAAGAGAAAGAGAAAGATATGATGATGGTCATCAGCACAATTTATCTAGAACGAAGTATAAACCATCATGATGATTTATTAGGCTCCAGTAATCACTTTGGGGCAAATCTAGCAAATTATACATGAGTATGTACGCACTGTAATCTTATATTTACTATCAATGATGAAATTACTAATATATAAAAAAAATTAAAACTCGATATAAAATTCTGATTCTATTAAATTATTAATTTGAATTTAGATACCTTTATAAACGCGTAATTAACATTTAGTGATGTAAAGAAATACATTGTATATCGGTTTACATAAAGAAAAATCCGTCAACGGTATCAATCACTACGTATATATACATATACTATATAACGCCCCGACGTAAGCATAAAATTCTAGTTAAAATTTAAATAGTCATTCCATAATCATTCAGGCATACATACTCACTTCAGTTTATATAGATACTGATAATATTTTTCTTGTAGTTTTGCACTTCAGTAATAACGAGTTAAATCTTGTAGCTCGCCTGATGATATTTCTTTCTTATGGTGACAGTCATTTACAGAGGTGAATTGTGTACGATATTTGTTATTCTACATTCGGAATTGTCTATTAATATTTTAGAGTGTATCGGATGATTGATCAAGTAAAATAGCTCTGTTGCCTAAGAATTATAAGAGCAACTCACGAAAATATACTAAAGGGTAAGCATGACGCGTCAGATTTAACTGAAGTGTACATTAAAAATATCGAAAATTGAAAATATGAAGTGTTAAACTACAGCTTTTACCTTGTTGAATTTAAATAGTAATCTAAAACAGCTGAATTATCTCGTGCGCTGCATTGAATTTTACCCTGGACTGTGCATTATATTATTTTTCCTAACAGCGTGCGCAAAATCGAATTTTGCGCACGGGTTTGCGTGCGCAAAGTGCCTCATTCCCGCACTGTCAAACGCGTGTGCAAAATCGAATTTTACGCAGCTTGTTAGGAAAAATAGTATACGATACACGTGCGCATAGGCGTCTCCCGCACTCGTCTCTTTTGTCACCCTCGCTACGCTCGGGCGACAAACCCGACTCTTGCGGGAATCACCTACTTTGCGCACTTGTATCGTAATATACTATTTCATAACTTTGAAGTCAACCACGAAAAATATTGTGATTTTTTATGTTTTTCTGAAGACTTCTAAGATTTTTACTGTAGACTCTGGTAACAAATTCTTTATGTAACTTTTGGTTTCTTAAGAAGGTGGCTTGAATGTAAAGCAGTTACAATGGTTTCTTCCGAAGATGGATCATTATTCTGTAATTTTCAATAAAAATTTTATTCATGACAATGAGGACATTTTAATAACCAGAAAGTTGTTAAAAGCTATGTTTTTAGATGAACACGTGCAATCCTATGTAATTATTACTAATAATTATGAATGAGCGGTTATTAATCATAATCAAATGTGTCGTTGGGTTGTTACACATTCAGCACGTATAAGCAATGGTAGCCAATATGTTGGTAAGAAATGGTATCAATTTAATAAATTATTTTATAATTTACATTTATCTGTCTCAGTTACTCTCTCACAGATGTGCAGAGAATTGGAAATAAGTATTCGAAAAATATAATAATTCAATTTCATAAATGTAAGTTTCTTGAACAGTCTGAAAATGGTTCTGCCGTAGAGACCGAATGGATGAGATAATTTTAGTTGATGCAATGCTCCCAAATAACACTATATACATTTTGCAATTGTAAGAAAATATAAATCACTTTTTTGCTATATCAATCAGATTTTTTTTTTGTAAAGCAACAGAAACTTTTACATTCGGTAAAGGAAAATGTTACTGTGGAACGCAGTAAAAATTTCAAATAACAATATTTACCGTGTGCACTGTAAAAGTTACTTGTAGCCACTAAAAATATCGTATCTTATAACGTTATAAGCAATAAGTAATGAAATGGTAACGATGCCCCATGATTACTGGTTTCTATACGGTAAACTTTATCGTGAATTTTATCGGACGAATTAACGAAAAATTCTCTGCATGTGGCTTAAATTAAAATTTCGTAATTACTTGTAAATGTTGACTTTTGTAACGGATTAACGACTGAGTTCTTAGGTGATTTCAGAAATGTTCATAATATGGCAGGGCAATCGAATTATTTATCCCCTCCTGGTTACTTGTCGTGTAAATAAGAAGAAAATATCATCAGGAGAACTCGAAGGTTTATCTAATTACCAGTGAAGTTTAAAACTACAAGAGACAAATTATTATCAATATCTATATAAAACTGAAATGAATATGTATGCATGAATAATTATGCAGTGTTATTTGAAATTTTAATTAGATTTTTATGTTTCCGTCGTTGCGTTATACTACTATATATATATGTGGTGATCGATGCCGTTGATGGATTTTTTTCATGTAAAAATTTTTTTCATGTCTGTTTAGTTCTATATATCACTTAAGTTTAAATCACGCATTTATAAATTTTATATAATTTTATATAAAATGCATAATTTAATACAGTCATAATATTATACCGAGTTTAAATTGTTTTGCTTCCTAGAGGAAGCTACGTGACGGTGGAAAATTTCCCTGTCGAGGTTTTCATGTCACCATGTTCAGAATGTCCAAAACGTCGAGAAAACACGTTTGGAGAAAATGTCCGGACGTATGTGTATGTAATGGCATCCTAAAATTCAAACGTGTATAACTCGAGAACGGTTTTAGCTACATCTCCCCAATTTCGCAGGCATGTGCAGCTCTATAATACTTTCACTGACTATAATTTTCGGCATGATTCAAGCTACGGCTCAGATTTTATGTCGTTTTCAAATTCCCCAAAAAAGGACGTTATCATTATAGCGATCGCAAATTTCGTAATAATCGTCTAAATAGTTCTCGACAAAGAGATTTGTATCCAAGGTTGGTTGGTATAGCATTTGAGCCGAATTCATCGAGAAGTTTTGATTTTATATGTTGAATTTTTCGTAAAATTAAATTTATCAATATAACTCACGTCAACTTTGACCGATTTGAGCTCCAATTCTCCAAAAGTATAGAATATCATTTAGCCGTGATATGCCTCAAATTTGGCGGAGATCGGCAAAACGGATCTGATTATACATATATTCAAGTTTTTGAATTTCAGCCGATTCAAAAATATTAGGCCTGAAGAGATCATGCAAGAGATTTATCCTTATATGCGTTCTCTACAGTATGAAGCACCTCAAGTTGTGAGAGCCATGGGGACTCACGTTAAACAAGCTACAAGTTGAAACTTGCAATTTGCTTCCTCTGAATCGTCGGTAGTAGATGAAGATTCATCTATGAGGAAGCCAAAGATTAAAAAAAATTAAAAATGCTTCCTCATATACGGACTTCGTACACTATCTACGATTCGAAGGAAGCAAATTGCAAGTTTCAACAAGCAGCTTTTTGATATTGATAATTGCATTATTAAAGGTAAATATAGATTATTATTTAAAGCTGTGATATGATAATAATTTGTTTGTCGAGGTTTCAACAAGTAGCAAATATATTGCATAAAACATAAGAAATTACGTAAAAAATTGAACCACATACAGTAACGTCCAATTGAAGTGCAACGCTTGAATTTTTGTACATATCTGTGAAAGTATGACATATTTTTTAGGAAATTTCCTTCCCGTTCGAATGGTAAAGGTGTTATCCCGATCGGATACAAAATGGGATAAAACCTTCCCCATTCGAACGGGAAGGAAATTTCCTAAAAAACATGTCTTTGGTTTTTCAAAATCTGTCATACTTTCACGGATATGTAAAGAAATCAAGTGCTGCACTTCAATTGGACATTACTGTATATCTTAAGTTTTATAAGTGATATAAGTAAGAAAATATGATACTTTCAGTAAATTACTTAATATAACATAAAATAAAAATTACAATTAAAATTAACAGAAAGAGAGAGAGACAGAGAGGGAGAGAGAGAGAGAGAGAGAGGGAGGGAGAGAGAGAGGGAGAGAGAGAGAGAGAGGAGAGAGAGAGAGAGAATGGGATGGAATGTGCTAATAGCGAACGTTTCTCATCGGATTAGACGTTGGACTGATTTTTCTCTCGCACGAACGAACCGCCAACCAGCAAAGTCGTAACAGTCGTTTGATAAATTTTATGGAACTGAAGGAAACAATATTTTTGCTCAACTGCGTCCAGGTACTCGTGTAGTTCGATAGCTCTACCTGTTTATGACAGGTGGATAACAGTTATTCAGTCAAGCGATACAAGAATTGCTTATACTTTGTGAAGTATATCTATGTATACTGTATTTTATATATCCGATTGGTATATAGATATATGTATATGTCAACATGTGTGCACAATTCCTCAGTTTACCGTGTCTCGATAATGCATGTGTGCTTATGACATGAACGGAACCGCCAGGCGAATGTATCCGATCGAGTTCTTTTGCGAAACGGAAATAGGTGATTGATTTAAGGATTTTTTACCAACGTTTTACACTCGGTCTCCCTTTATTCAAACAGAGAATACAAGGCGTACAATTTTCTATATACTATTTCACATAAACCTCGTACGTGCGTGTACATGCAATTTCCAAGATATTTATTTGCAAGCGATTTCCTACAATGTTTTGTACTACTTTTACCTATCGCGTCCATTCTGGATATATAGATAAGCACTACGTGAAACATACGTATGGACAGGATACAAGGATTGCCCGATAAATTTCCATATACTGGAAAAAGAGATCAAAGTGAACGTATCTCTTTACACTTTGAATTTTTTTAAGAGTTAACTTTATACCATTCAACGGTATACGATACGGGAACGATAGGTCTATATGATGCTGAAATTTTGAATACAGTCAGGTTTAAGCTGTGGAAAGGGTTCGTTTGTTAAAGTCTGCTGAACCCTTTTGTAGCAGCGCCATCTGTGAGAATGGAAGGCACTACAATATATAAAAGACCAGCTACTCTTGATTTGTCAGCTTTCATCGCACTTATATTCTCAGCTTTGGGACTTTGGATGCGTGAGAGAAAGCGTAAAGAGGATACTTCGTATGCGCGGTGGTGAACTGCAACATGTTTCCTCTATCAGGAGGCCATCTCGCCCCCGTAACTGAAATGGACCGTCAAGCAACCCCCGTTGAGAATATCTCATAATATAGTCAACCTCTACTTCCATACCTAAATCCCCATCACATAACCCATATCCGCTCAACTTTAAACCGCTTCAACGCTGAATGTCCGTAGCGCGAAGTTTAAATGATTAATTGGGAGAAAAGTTGGATCTATAAAATCAAATAAAAACTGATATGGAATATAATTTAAATTTCAATTCTTATGCGAAATAGAATAGAGAAGCGAGAAGCTGCGCTTTCTGGTGAGAATAATTTTGACGGAAATAAAAGAAAGAACATGAGAAGGTACATATATAATCATGCTCGAAGGAGGAACGCCCCTACCAGAGGTCTCCCATTAAGCCAGATAAGGTGAAACGTGTTAAATTGAGCTTTCGGACTTACGATAATAAAATCCACCCTCCGCCCATAAGTACGGGCTATACTAGTTATAAGCGTGTGAACGTTCCCTTCTCAAAATGCCGGCCGGCGTTCTAATTATTTTCAGCCACTCGCGTAAAACGCAACTGAACTTCTCCACAACTTTCCATTCTTGTTATAAGGGTCGTATATTTACCTGTGTATGTACATATAGATATAGGTATATGTTATACGTTTATTGGGGGGGAGGAAAACTTCATCCGAAACTGACTATAATGGGGATGGGGATGACGTAAGGAGGGTGGAAGCAGAACGAGGAGAATGGCGGACGTCACTGTTCCTGGCACCTTCGCGGTACCTCTTACTATTTCCATGAGTCTCTCAGCACGATTAGTTTAAGCATTTTGGCTTTACTTGATGTTGAAAGACCTTCAAGTTTGTAACGGCGTCGTGACTATTCTCGAGTCACTTTGAGTTTTGTGTACTTTTTATTTTTAAGTACAACCCCATTATAAATACATGAAACTGAAATATTGACAAATAATAAAAATTTCCGATTTCAGCATAATGCATGCGCAAAAATATAAAATGTTAATATCGTATGTTTGTACTTAAAATTCCGAACGAACCACCGACGAATCTGACTAATATTTACACGAGGAATCAAGTTTTGCGTGTAAATTGCACAGTAATATTTTCAAACGTATAACACGACTGGTATCAATTTAGGGAATTTTCGGATATCCGAAAAGTTAATGTCTCATACCTTAATCCACGATTTTCAATTATTCATTTCATCAATCTAATTATAATTTATAAGAAATTTTAAGTTGCTCATATCGGCAGAACAGTCTGATCTGTAAGTTTCACTGTTTGCCCCGATGTTTGAAATAATAATTAGTCAACTGCTTATAAATTCTGTTGTATCAAGAAAGAATCCAACATCTTTTGATTTTCGAGCAGTTCTTCTATACTTTTTCTGAGCTACTCTCACATCAAGCCCACGATTATTTACTATAAAAACTGCGTGAAGAAACTTCAGCCTGGCACCAGAATACATCAGGTATTCGAGACATGCTACTTGGCTTGGTCGATAAGAGGTTCTGGCAGAGAGTACAATAATAATTATGCAGGGAATATCAGCATGAGAAGCAGTGGCATAGCAAGTAAAATAGGAGGCTCCCGGATACCAGAGTGAACCTGTGGTACTACCACCTTCCACCTGTTTTTTTATAAATAACAAAACTTTTAGTATAAACTTTTTTCATACTCAATTTCATATTCAATTTAATGCAATTCGTGATGAGATTACTACATCTTTATCAACCATAGACGAGAATCAATAAGGTGAAACCGTAACAAGGAGTAATTCGATTCTTAGCCATAATCTAAACCGATCAATCCAAGAGATAAAATAATCCTGACAGCTTCATGGTTTCTATATACCATCGAACATAATGGGTGTTAAAGAAAGTTACTAGGTTTGAAAACTGTCAGGACTTACCACGGAGGTTTTGATAATGTACTATTAATGAGGTGTTGTTGACGACAGGTCAGATACGCGACTTATCGTGTAAGTACTTGAGATCCTTCTACTTTGTAAATGTGGAAAATCGTAAGGCGATTTGCTTGTAGCTCGAAGTTCTTAGTTTGTCGTTGTCGTCAGTTTGGCATATCTTAAGAAGTCGTCGCTTGCTTTATCTTTTTTGTTGTTGTCAGAATAACAGCCATCTTCGCCCGTGAAATATCTACGAGTATAGGCAGCGCTCGGCTAGCGACAACAGTTTCAATTTAAATGCAAAACCGTATTACTCGCACGGAATAACTTCCGGCTTTTGAATCAGCTCTTCTTAGAGACTATCGATTCTGGTCGGAAAGAGTTTTCAGACGCTAAAGACAGTTTTGGATTTCGTTTCGTCGCTGTATATATATTACGTATCTATCCGTTATATACGCGTACCTGTATATATCTATACAATGTACGATTCCTCCAGTGTCGGGAAACGGCTTTCCTTAGGTGGGTTGTATTTACCCAAGTAATTAACTCAGGGAGTTTAGAGCGTTCGACCAGACAGCAACAGTCGCCAGTATTTTGCGCAGAGATTAAGCGTGGCACAATTGCCGTCTTGTTATTCGTCGAATCGAAGCTTATATTGCCATCCTGCGGAGCGTTGGCCAGTCTCTCCCACGGGGTTATCCTTTCTCTAGATTTAGTGTTCTTGATACGTGAGAATTATCGCGATTAAGAAGGCCAATTATTCGGATGGACAGTGGGACGGGTTCGACCTCAAAGTAACTGCCAAGTGGAATGCATCCGACGTAGTTAGATGTATGGGGGTCCGGCGAACGTGTTGGCTAGGATTACGGAAATGCGGGGGGTTAGCTCAGCTTCGTACCGGCGGCTAGCTGATGCTGAGTTACGTTCCTGGATATATCCCTCAACCTATTACCTTTAGCCTGACACAAATACACTATAGGTACCTTGATGACTATAGGTATCAACCTATGTACTATGGCTATCAAAATTCCGCCATAGCTTTACATCCGTAGTAAACGTTAAAGCACGGCCAAGCCTGTTACAGGCTTAAGATTTGTATGGCGTCAGGGGTTGCAACAGCTCGTCGGAAATTTTGTAATCCTCACCGTTGTTGGGTTAAAGTTATAACTTGGAAAAGTGTGTGGTCGTTATAAAACTTTATCGTTACTTCCTAGCCCGACTGTATGTGTTGCGCACGCTGATAGTGCGTATCGTTTATAATACGGTTTATAATATGGTTCATAATGTGGAAGGATTGTTTGTGTTTCATCAGTATAGGATCCCTGTTATTTACTTATAGACAGAAACTTGTTCAGAAATTCGAGAGGCTGCTGTAAATGATGGAGATTATAAGGGTTGATATTACTATCTATGATGATTATACCGACGCAACTTTACCACAAAGTCGTTCTAATTTATCAGTTTTACGGTACCGATCGAACGTTATCGCGCAAAGGGCATCGCTTTTATCGGTTATTATATCGCGTATGCGTCATTTTTTTTTGTGATTTCATCCTCTGTAGGGTGCATGATGTACCGGTGCTTTCAACAAGAAATTCGATTTGGCACGTTGACCAGTCGGGCCTATATGCGAAACCATCAATATAACACTGGCTATCGACAAAATATTTCTTATTTTTATTTTTCTCAAAATCGCCAAATGTCCCCTAAGATTTATTGCGACTTTCCTAATACTCTATGTCATGGGACTCTAATACAGGTATACTGTGACTACGGTATGAGGTTCAATCTTAAAAAATGGCAACAGAAAAACACGTGCTACAAATCATCCACGTATATCACGAGTGAATTAATCTCATGTTGCTCACATCCACTGAGCGACACTTGTTGAGAGTCGCAGCTTCAAGTGATCCCGATGGAGATGTGATACTCTTCATAGTATATCAATTCGCTTTTCCCGCCACTGCCGATAATGAATTACTAACGGGCGTTCTGGGTGACAAAGCAGACAACAAGGTTATATTTATGAATATAGGGCGTTTATCGCAGTTTCGGAGTAGCTTTAAGTAGGGTGGCTCCTGTCAAGCTGTTTTCGGAGGTTGATTAATTAGTCTTGGATATACAGGGCTACCTATTCTCTCCCCTTTACCATACTCCTTCTACCCTTCTTCTCATCCGCCATCACATCCGCCACCTCTACATCGAACACCTCTTATGCTTCCTACCCCTTTAGAATTAGCCCTCGGCCGTTACCTTCATCGCTTCGATCATAACCATACTCCTCTCTTGTTTACCATACCTTTCAATGCACTGGAAGTAATTATCAATCTTGTTAAACAAGATTTTCTAAAGAGGCTTCTTCGCCAGTATAAAAAAGCTACGTTTCCTATCTGATGACCGTGCGAGTATGGATGATAAATTATTGTGATTAGTGATTACGTTTCCATCAGTATTTACCACTTACAACGCTCTTCTTATCTCTGTGTTCTTTATAAATTGGAATTCTTAAAAAACTTCACACATATATCACCAATTCAATTATATATTTATATGCATAGCTATTATAATTAAAATTACCTATCGCACCCATGAAGAAATAAAATATGATTAGGACACCCGATATATGATCATACATGTCTTTGTGCATTCGTTGTACAATTCGCAAAGAGGGTAGAACTTCCCTACAGCCAAGATATTCACCATTCAAAGCCTAGAACGGTCAACTAGGAGACTGCTTGAATTCGGGGTAGTAGAAGGAGTGGGATGGGTTTAGGGATGGGGTTAGGAATAGTAGAGGTTTAAACTGTCTGCAAAGTTAGCCCCTTGTGTGGGATTCTGGCACCAATGCGATGGCGAATCCAACGAGATCGAGACAATTGTGGTGGTACCTTTACCCTCATGTAAGTATAATAAAGAGGACGTTGGTATCTGTGCATACGCCACACAGTTAGTACGCTATACATGGGCGTGTTCAGCTTCAAATTGTGTGAGCATAGTGAGTTGATATATTTTACGAATGCGAGTGCACTGGAGAGAGTTAACCAGAGTACGGCATTGTTGGGAGTAAACTCATTACAAACGATAGAGGTTAAGTAGTCAGAAGTGTATCTTGCGTGGAAAACCGGCCTCGGCCGCTAATGTACCGAAAGTAAATGTTATATGCTGAGGGTTTACCAGTCTCCCAGTGTATAAGGTAGAGAACGGAAGCGGGAATCGGGATTGGGGCTATAGGGTTGGATTTTCCACTGGGAAACTCTCTCACAGTAATACTGTCAATACGCAACGCCCTTCGCCTTATTAAGCACGTCCACTATGCTTCCAACAAGCATATTGTCCTCCGATGAATCGAAGCAAAAATTACATTCTCTCGTTACACGTGCGCCCTTACGGGATTGGGACTGTTAATATCTCAATTCAAATGCGCAATCGAATTTGTTAGCATAGTAGAAACTCGTGGATAGAATCATCAAGATACCCAGTAGATTTCTTAATTACGTTTAAGAGTCATCCCTCGTAGATGGCACCAATTGGAAATCAGTTTCAAGTATCCGGTTTCTCTATGAAGAAAAGGGTACGGTAAGCTGAAAATGGTATATTTCTTTATTTTAGAAATGAAATTACTTTGGCTCTTTACAAGAGTGATGGTAATGTGAACAAGTCATATTTAGCTGAGAACGTATGACTTCGTAAAACGACATGTGGAGCTAACTCTGTTAGATTTTTTTTGTACCGTTTCTACGTGGCTTTGGAATTTTATATGAATTGTGTATGAAGATAGGTTATGTACAAATGTGCATGTGTTCCTGCCATGTGTAGACGTTGGAGGTTCATCCTCTACCGTGTTTGCTTATGTGTGTACGCATACCTTACACACTATATTCTAAGGTTTAGTGTATGAAGGTGCATCACGGTACTCACATCCTCTGCATTTCCATCTGCTTAGCAACGAAATCCGCTTTACCTTACAATGGATAGAGTGCTTTTCTATTACTTATTGATTGCGAGATGTAGATTTATATTAAATTAATGGATGAATTTATTGTTTTGAAGCAAGAGGGCGTTTCTTAGCCTCTAAAGTCTCTTGTCGTTGCCAACTCGTAAAGTCAAAGAAATCGATACCTCACAAACCAAAGAAAAAAATATTGTATCGATTAATATTAGTTTCAACCAACTAAATCTGGCGGTGGCGGGCGGCGAAATAAATATTTGCTTAAATAAAAACAATTATTTAACTATGCAAACAATTTTAATAAAATAAACTTAAGTTCGATTAATTATTGTATATCGAGGAAAACCTGATACATAGGAATAATAAAATTTTTAACTTAAGTAAATATCTAGTTTTTTAAACTCACCTATTAACTACCCAGATAGACTTATGTGATTAAACACAACGTTCAGCAAGGTTCATAATGTGATGTGTCAAAAAATTATTTTTCATCACGCTATGAGGTATACGTAAACCTATCATATGTTTTAGTAGATATTTTGATAATTATAAACAGGTCTATCTGAGTGGTGAGAAGAATCGACCAATCTGCGTTGGATATATCCAATTTCGTAACGTTTCTTTTTTTAACCATCTTCCCTACTTCTGCCTAGGCGCTAACGACAAAAATTACACAAGACCCGACCAGAATCTTACCGCATGCCCTGTCTAGATTATAGACATTTTTAAAAGAAATTTCCTTACTACCCATTTGGGCATGTAGGATTAGCACAAAAAAACGTTTAAACTGTTTTGATATTTTTTAAATAGAAACATAAAATAAGTAATAGACATATTGGCAAAATTGTATTATTAAAACAACATTTAAAAATTACTCATGTACATTTTACTATCTGCGATGCCGTGAGCGGGATTTGAACCTGCGGTTGTCAGGATGCGTAAATTGAAAATTCTAACCTTATAGTCACTTAGCCATCGACCCGATTTGTACGTGTTGCTTCAGATAAAAGTGATAATTAATACAGTATATATGAATACCATAAAGTTTGTAGAATTCCTCTGAAAATATGATCTTTATATTGCTCATAAGTCTTAACAAATGTGTGATAGACTAAATGTGACAAACATAACTTTACGGAGTATTTTCAAGAGCATTTGTTAGGATTTAGAAAAAAGATCTTGATTTTTCAATAATTATACCAAATGTTATATTAAAATGTTTTATATTATATCAAAAAGATTTATGCCTGATTGTTGACTTTTATCGTTAGTTCATGCATTTCACAAGCACGTGCTTAATCGTTATGATTGAGCATTGCCGAAATATTTATCAGTTTGGCACACACATTGTACCAAATCGAATTTTTTTACAGTTCATTATATTCACAGTAAACAAACAGACGAATTCTGTCCTGGATGTTGATGAGGCCCAATCAATAAATTATTACTATAACAAGGATCTATCTCTACTGAATTTACAATTAGATTATTAACTCTTGGGATACTGGAGAATGTCTAGTTTGGGCTCAGATAGTCTTCCATAATTGGGTAAGAGTAAATAGTGACAGTTTAGCAATTCGGCGTATTGGCTGGTGCCACACCGGGTGTTAACTAGGTTTCGATTATTGGGGATGCCTAGTCTCAACCCTGCCGGGACCTTTTCGTTATCAAGTGATTAAGAAATGTCTACTAGGGAAACCATGTACACGTAAAATCCGTTCTGAAAACTAGCGTGATTCTACCAAGGAACTGTCACGTAAACTTAGGCTAGTACACCTTGGGAAAGAGCCAATCGCGATCTATTTTAGCGGTCGGACATAGTGGTGTAAACCACGATTGGTCCTACCTACGTGTTCATTATTAGGGATGCCTGGTCTCGGCCTGGCTGGAGCCTTTTTGTTATCGGGGAAACGACTAGGAAATTTCTACTAGGGGAAGTGCATGAATAATGAATACCTGGGATAAAAGAATTATTATATTCGTTTTCATCTAATCATATCTGATCCGATTTAAATCTTTACAAAAACTCACTATAAAAATGTAAATTCTATATAAATAATATTCTCAAAGAGTAGTTTTATTCAGAAATGGGTTCATTGAAACTATTTCAGAAAATATAATTTGTATAGAATTGTTATAGAGTATCTTTGTCAAACTTTAAATCTGACCAAATAGTAACACATTTTTCATTTGAATTTATTCCGTTTTGTGTAATTATATATAGTTATATATGATTAGGTATTATTATTTACCCGAGAGGGACAATCTCTCGTACCCATTACTCTCTTCAGAAAGGTGATTATACTTTATAGAGTTTTTCATTGCTTTATTAACATTATCTTTAGATGTTGTTTGTACAGTTAAATAAAGTAAATGCATAAAGTATGTACCAACAAACGCATTCAGGTTAACTATATTTATTGATTGTTTAATAAGAGTCTGATGACTGTAATATAAATTAATGATTGATCTATATGACAAAGTACGATAAAAATATTGCGTGTCAAGACTATTACAAGGATTTAATATAACTATACAGTTATTTAAATCAATATTCAATTTCTAACTCTATTCAAAATCTGCTTAACTGCCCTTGTGTTCTTCCATAGGTATTTCGAAGGATTGAATTAAATCGCGATGTTGAGTAGCTTATAATATCCAATTGAATAATTAGTTTATACCAACCAAAGCATATTATTTGTTATAACTATTTGGCGATTGAAATAATCATTGCTCATTCAACTCAATGCGATTTATGTTGGCTGAGTATATTTGATGAATTTAACTAAACCTTTTGTTTTTTTTTTGCTTAAACACCGAAGTTCAATTACAAAAATTTTTGATGAACCCTTGAAACATCTAAACTGTAATTGTAAAATTTGGATCTTATAACGTGCGAACCGTTAATGGTTATACAAGAATTGTTCAAGAAGAGTCTTAGAGACAGAAGGAAGTTAGAGACGAAAATTCTTAATTACTCTTGGGAAAAACTTATTTTAATAGCTTTCTCTGTTGGCATTTCCAAGTCAACGGATGGATGCGGACTCTCGAAATTTATTGCTCCTAAAGCTTTTGTATTCAAGTCGCTGTAGGTAGATACGTAATAACAGAAATGAATGTTTCGTCAAAAAGACCGTAACTGCAAGGCTTTATGTAAATGTCAGGCATTCCTTTGGCAAACTCTCTTGAATGCTTTCCCGTGTCAAATCAGACATTTCTTGACTGCTACTTGTATCATTATGTCAGTCGTTCTTCACGTTTTATCGTACTGATTATATTCTGGCTACGTTATTAACCAACTCTGACAAATATTCCCGGTTTATCTTCCGTCATTGAATTCTAAATACGATTCTCTATCTCTCACCTTAGTACGCGTTTGCTTTTTTTTAATATATCGCACTCCTGCTGCTCGGCGCCCATTGTGGCATATCGTGGCTCGTACGATTTTCTTTTTTCCCTTTTTTCATTGACAGTACTCGCTGCTTTCAACTCGAAGTGCCGGAATCGCTCAGAATTTTTCCAACTCAAATTCACACATTCTCTACGTGTATCGAGAATTCTTCAACAGGCAGGCAGATCCTTGCGCGAACAATTCGCGTACATTGCAACAGTACAAGTACAATATATGCACTCATGCAAAAGTAGAAAAAACGATTTGGAAATGGAACTCCAAGAGATGTTTCGGATATCAAGATGAATACAGCCGAAAATCGCTGAGTTATACCGGCAAATATTGCGAGGGTTGAAATATATGCAAACTCAGGCTGCAGCTTTGTTCGTGGCAATCACATTCTGTGGCAGCCATTTTTTCAAACCACATACATACAGAGTCAAACACAGGTGCTATCGTACGTCACGTTGTAGAATACCTCATGATCCGAGTTACGCGGCTGTTTGCGTGGATTAATAATTATTACTCCCTATCCATTTGCTCTAACGGTTGACATTCCAGCCAAAACTCGATCGCACCACTGGAGATGTATCATCGCAAAGCAATCTGCCAGTGAACTATTTCTTTGTGTAATTTTCAACGTTCGCCGACGCATTGTAACCTACTCTTATTCAATGAAATCATCGAACAAAGACTCACAAATTGATTACATGGCATTTCGATCGAGCCTTTGATCACAGACGCGTGTACATTACCATGGACACTGGTACTTTGGGTCCGACATTTCCGCACGGAGTATTCGCACTGGGTGAACGAATAAAAACCGTATGTGTTTTCTGGAATTATTGGTTCGTCCGAATTGATTTAGGTTCCAACGTGGCTTTGATCGTTTCTGGACGCACGTCAATCGTGACATTGTTGCTACACAAAATCGTTACGAGGGTGATTTCACGGTGCCTTTGGCGAAATTTAATTTCAAGCACCATGGCAACTGTTGCCATTGAATGTCTGAAGAAGATACAGACGGTACCTAATATACGAATATAAGGAAAGTCAGGTATAATAATAAGTACGTACCTATTTCAAGGGTTTCTCAGAATATACTCTCAGCAAAAAGCACTGAGTGGAGGAAAGCGATTCGTGGATTCAATTATCTTCAGCGATCCTTAAGCTTCCAATCGTATCGCTTGGATTTACGTTCAGAGGCTTCACTGAAAGTGTCAGATCTGGAAGACAGGACAGAGCATTAGGTGCGGGGCTATAGGTACTTTACTATACTATATTGTATAAAGAAGCACAACGGCGGAAGGAAGAGCGAGGGGAAAACCAGCGTTAGATGCAACCCCAGATATTCTCACGTGGGAGTTACTTTTCCAAGACATTTTTTTAAGTTGAATCGTAACCCGAACGGCTGCGTTATTAAAACAGTCATCCGTGCAGTAGCGTCAGCCGTGAGACAATGGTCTCAGTGCCGATTGTGAGTTCTCCAGTTCATCCCTTCTCTGTGCTGCTAGAGCCTGAATCGTGAATGGTGGCAGTGTGGATGCTGCAGGAAGCTCATTAGGCATGGCCCGAGGTATTCTAGCCCTTGGCTTTCCGTGTTTCCCTATGCAATCCTGCCTACGTGGTTCTGTCGTTTCTTCCTCATCAACAATTAGAAAACTCCTGGTTGCCACAGTTCCCACCTTCTTCGCATACCATGACACGATTATACCTGCTTCTAGTATGTGGGTACGCTCATAAACTATACCTAGGAATACATATAGTATATTATTACTTTCCTCTCGGTTTCGACTTTTTATTTTTTTTTCCAACGTATTTTACATGCCTTTCTCTTGCACAGCTTTTTATCCGAGTTTTAGCTTAGTTTTAGTTGAGCGTAGAAGGTCGCACAGAGAGGAGCAATGAGAATTCCTGAGGATACGTTGTATTGATATTGATTCACGTAATTGGACGTGGTAGATGTACTGCATTCCTGTGCTTTCGAATCCAAATTTAATATTCTCGGGGAGCAAGTTTCTCATTTTTCCCTCACAGTACCTTCTTCTTGCATTTTTCGACGGATTTCTGAGTTTGACTTTACTTAAACGAAGATAGCGTACAATTTACCTGTCCAGACCCTTTTCTATATATCTAGATTCGATACGTGCGTATCTAGTCGAGCAGCAAGAATAAATTTTCGATCCGATCTCACAAGGAGGATCGTAGAGCCGCGCATAATATTATAGCACTGCCGATGAAGCTCCCGTGGACTATTCCAGCAACTTGGGACAAGTTCAAATGCAAATAGAGCGAACAACTTGGCGGTATCGTGCAAGGAGAGTGAAGTTTGAAGTTAGTTGCGGGTTGGTATAACCTACCTAACGATTTGCCAGGTGGGGCGCGGAGTGATGTGTCGTTTACATGAGGCGTCTGAGTGGATTAGGCCAGCCGCCAGGGTTCTACGAGGCAGATTTGAATTTACCATCAAAGCTTGGAAGTGACGTCAATCAATTCCACTCGCCATCGTAAGAAAACTGGGCATCGATAAATTGCAGCAGCTTCGTTTAGGATTAATCGGAATCACCGACAGCCCAGTGGCTATTGCCTTAGCAGGACGTCCGGCGTCGGTATCGGCGTCGCTGACAGAGGGGAACGATAGGATTGTGACTGTGCAGATCTCGACACGGCAGAAAAGCAAAAACCTTTCCGATAATTAAAGACAAACACAGAGATAAACGCCTGCGGGAGATTTGAGACGCGGGAAAGCGTCAAAGATCACGATGAAATCTGGGAAAACTTTATCTACACAGCCTCTAACTCCATTTCTCTTCCAATAAGTACCCATATCTGACTTATGGATTCTCGCGTGAAGAAGTTTGTCACGACGCCTGTGTCATAGTTGAGAACGAGGAGAACGAAGGGGAGGGGAGAGAAAGTCACTGAAATAGAAAAAACTTCTATTCTGGAAGAAAAATCCTGACGGATAAAAATACGAAGGGTGAGGGACAAGTTATTTTTTTCTCTTTCTATAGAAAATTCCTGGCTTCTGGAAGCTTTCGACAAATCGTCCAATACAATTGGAATATTTTTGAGGCGAGGAACGAGGCGCAACGTCGCTACGTAGGGAAACTGAAAATGCCTGTGCGTCTACCCCGAGGCTACGTCTTCCCGGCACTGATGAGTTGCAGCTTCAAATGAATGATGCTCGTAGGGGGTAGCTTCACAATAGTGAATTTCTGAATAAGAATGTCCTCGAGTCGAGTGTCCAGGCGAAGTCGGTGAACGAGAGTTTCTACGCTAATAAGCATCCTGGTTCGCGCGAAGTCTTTATCATTCTAAATCCCATATCTGATAGAGTAAGAAGGAACAAAATTATTAAGAAACATAAACTTCCGGTGGCATCTCTGTGTTCATGTGTGTATTGCATAGTAATATAATTCCATTCACAAAGTTTCGAATTGGTTTCTTTTTAAGGGTTGAATTCATGTACCACAATTGTATCTTGATCTAATATACAACTACATCCGATGACATAACGAAAAAATTTATAACGAAGAATTATGTTATCAAGCAATTTTTATTACATCTTTAAATAAAATTTATGTATATCAAAGAATTAAATTAATACAAAAATATAATGGCGAAACCTTTTCAGTAATAATTCGATATTGTCTGTTCGGCGTGGAATCTAACCTAGTTTAATCAGTTCATCATCGGTCTAATCAGCTTGCTAGGGAGACGATTCCGCGAGGCGTGGACTGAACGATTTCACGCAAAAACTCGAAATAAAAGAAAGAAGGGAGAGAGAGAGAGAGAGACCGATCATCTGTCACCGTATTAGTTATCCTCGGATCCGCAACGATTGGGAAAGCGTAGGGCTACGCGTAAGAGTACATCGAACAAGAAAGATGGATTTATCTTGTGACGAAAACAATATAATTCCTGAGCGTCACTCACAATCGTCTAGATGCTCCTAGTATCCACAGGAACACAGTATCCTGGAATGTAGGTCCCTCAAACGGATAAGGATACGGTAAACTAGACAAAACAATACATACGATAGCACGTCTATCCTCGAGCTAGATCACGTCGTAAATGACGCTACTAGTTTTTAGAATCAGGAACCTTCCCAAAAAATGCGTTCTAATACATGCCTTAGCCTAATCCGATTCGTGGACACATTGATTTCGGTCAAGCACTCGCGATCTTCGTTTGTTTTGACGCTCTCGAAGATATAGATCCTGGCATCTTTTGCTGTTGGGTAGGTGCAGTGGTGTTTTCGGGAGGCTGGAATCGCATCCACCTCTACTCACTCGATATACGACTCTGTGCCGCTTCTACAATCCCCATATATCCTCTAATCTCGAAGATGCTCGCCGAAACTCTTGCGTAGTTGGCTCTCTTGGACTTTGTAGAAATCAAATTATTGCTGAATCTTCTTGGATTCGCTTAAGGTAGTGTGGTAGAGTGTCGCTGAAGCCAAATCAATAGCCATATATAATTTGTTAAACTCCATAAAACAAGTAGAACAATATATTAAAAATGTGAATTTAACACTAGCAAATTATAATTATTCTCATAAGTAGCTCATAATGCTCACTGAACGCGCAAATTTGCACTGTCAATTTTTCCCTAGCATTTACAGATGGGGAAAAGAGCACACGAAAGGGACAGACAGCTGTCACATGCCTTTCGTTTAAAAGTAATTTCACAATAAGTATACGGTAAATGATGCCCATTTTTTAACACATTAAAGGCGGGAGATCTTGAAGAAAGTATGCTAGGTACTAATACGACTCCCGCCTTTAATGTGTTAATAGTAAAGGTCTCATATATCAAGTTCTCTAAAAATATATTCTAATGCATAGGTTAAATTTTTAACTTTTGCGAAAGTGTTGGACATCCGACTAAATATTACTGTTTTTCCCTCAACTTTAATAATTCATATCTTTTTAACTAGACGGTAAACAAATTTTCTTTTGAGCCAATAAGCGCAGCTGATTGACCTCTTTTGATTAGCCATTAACACTGTAGGATCAACTTTATAGTATAACTCTACTGTACTAACCTCATGAACTCAAAACACTGAAGAAACGTTTTCGTAATGCCACGCGAAACGCTCTGTAACCCATAGGGCCTTACGATGTAGTAGCCAAATTCACCTACTTTAAGACGTGCATCAAAATTTCACGTCACCGCGTATACATGCCAGTATACGTCTATTAGTATACGTGCATGTATATTTATATAGACATGTTACTCTACCAAGCTATTATAATTATCTCATAATATCAATGTACATTAATATTATATATAAACTTCGAATGGCAGTTTAGACACGCAGGTGCAATTGTTTCCTTGGTATATTTTTAATGCAACGTAACGGAGTTAGTCGAAGTAATTCTTTTTTTGAGCGCCAATTACCAGCTCTTACGAGCTCTCAGATCTTGGGAACCATTACGTGCCTCAGTTGGTATACGTACGCGTATAGTAAGTCCGTTTCTGTATAACTATACTACGTATGTACATACATACGTAGCGTTCTGGCCGGCAGTAGAAAGAGGTCTCTGAGGGTCAGCCGCTACAAGTGCGAACTACCCCAACATTTTTCTGCAAGCTGTGCTTTTCTCTGGCTATTTGCTTTTTCTCCTTTCATAGCTACGTCCAGTACCTTCCTGTATTTTTTTATTTTTACCATTTTCTTTCTAGCTCATTTCACTTGAAACGCTTGACGTACGCTCAACGTACTTTACCACCATATCTTTCCTTCCTCACTGTTTGCATGTTTTATTATTTGTCGACCGAACGCGTAATAATATCTGAAACCATTTAGCGAGCAGACTGATTGTTTAACTAACAACTCCATACCACACTTACCCTTAGCAGCGGTACTCGCCCTACATCGCCCGTAGGGTGAATCCCCTTGTAGTCTCAGTAGCGGATCCACCCATATTACTTCCACCCCTTATGGTATCTATACAGTGACACACTTTTGTGTGTATACACTATATATAACGCAACGGCAAGTATATGCTGGTAAATTGACATTAGTATATCTCTGTCTAAATGTACATAATACACACATGAAGACGTGTGTGCTTCTCTTGGCAGCTCTGGAGCCGCAACACTCCAAAGCCATTATCGTTACACTCGAGGGCGGCAGACACTTCGTGAGTCTCCATTATTTTTCAAATACAAAACATTCCACGCCTCGGATGCTCACCTGTGTTAAGCTCGAATTTGTCCATGGTCGAATGGAAATTCTTCCTTGAGAGATGGAGGAGGGCCGGATAGATGGAATTGCATAGAATCGCAAAGAAAATGAACGAGTATTGTCACTGCCAAACTCATCGACCAACTGCGGCGGACTTTGAACTCCGGTACTTTACTTTAGCTTTACGTTATTTAATCTTCTTTTGTCTGCATTCGATTTTATCCTATGTTCATTTAATTCACCCTATTCTATATGTCTGATAATTCCAAGTATTCCTGGCTAAGTCAATGAATTCGTTAGAATTTCGCACAGTGCATCTTTCATTAAGTCTTTTTGAAAGCGCTACTCTCATTTCTTGCCGTTTTATGTTATAGAGCGTCGTGATGGTTGCTCGTCAAGTAAAATAAATTGACTTTGTGTAAGCAAGAGACTGTAGGTACGTGGACCTCGGGGCAAGCATCAAACGCTTTTCTAGCTAAAGAAAGACCTTTCGTGGTTTATTATTTGCTCGGTGGGGATGTCCTGAAGTATGTGGAACTTTATGTCCCCGAGGTAGGACGAACTCTTTCGGTATCATATTATACGAAAGCACGAAAAATGGCGAAAACGAATAGCCAAGGAATAGCAGGAGATTCCAGAATTTAGATAAATAATAAATTCTAACTAATTGATTTCGCTAAGACTAGTTTTCCCTAGAAGAAAAATAATATTTATTAATGAATGTTGGTCAAAACTAATAATAGCTAAACATCTTTCAGTTAATACTCGTTTTCACTAGTTATAGTACTGATTAAAATCGCTCGATGCCTGAATTGGGCCACAATAAACTATATTTTTTAAGGATAGTATTGATGGAAATGTAAAAAAAAATATTAAATTCAGACAAAATAATATTTATCGAAGATGAAACGAGATCGCAAACATTCAATGGCATATTTTGCTATTAATCGAATTTCTATTTCTCATGTGTTTTAGTTCATAAAAATCGTCAAGCGCAGCCCACTGCTGTGAAACACATTTTTTTTTCAAAGAATCGAATTTCCAAGAAGATACTGTAAACCGACTATATACTTCAAACATGTTTTAACAAAAGTAGTTAGAACTAGTTTTCATTAGGGAGAACGGGTTTTAATTCTAACATATATACAGAAGAAAATTATTTTGTTCTAACATTAAAATTCTATTCAGACACAGGTATATATCTACATATAGGTATACACCAAACTATTTATTTACTACGAATCTTTCTATTGCGTTTATATCCATTACTTGGTTATTATTCTTTGCCGATTTGATTCTCCATTGGCACTATTGATGTATCTCACTGGATTATAGTGGTTTATATGAAATGAATGGCAATTCGAATAAAACACTGTTCCACGGATATATTGATACACGTGGTACGTATAACACCTATATTTGACTGCAACTGCAGTCGAGCGATATGCGTGTATATACATACATATGCTTCTGGTGGAAACAAGCAATTACCAATAATTTGGCAAAACAGTCATTAACGTTTGTTTGCGGTTTAAAATACATAATGTAAAAGGGTTGGCGTTCACAGACTTTATTGCACATGCATAAGATCAAATATATTCTAGTGAAAACTATTCCAATTTCCGCGTGAATGAAATGGGGATTTGACAAAAGGCTCAGTGCAAATCTAGAGGCCATAATCATTGCAGTTAGAGGTCCAGTTGGCAGGCACCATTTTGTTCTATAAATCAGTGGTGCAATTTAACGACATCTACTAGCAAATGGGCCAGTAATATGTTTCAACCTGTGTAACAGAAATTCGTAGGACCGTGCATATTCAAGAATTTCACTAATACTGAAACGAAAGAGACGTACAAAAAAGCATACAGAAATTTGTTGTAGTTCATTTGACTACCATGACTTTCGAACTCTTTTATTTCCCTTTCACGTCTGTCGGTGGAACATGGTGCCGTGCTGTTAACTTCACAGAGCCATTACAGGAACATAAGCGGTAGTGGGTAGCCGACTTGTCAGTTTAAAAAAGGAATAATTTACTGTTGTTAAATCGCTATTCCAGTATTATTCTCTGATCGTGATTATAAAGAGAAAATTGTCGCTTATTGTAAATTTTCATATAATGAAATGGTCTTTATGTTGCGCAATTATATTCCAGGATTTAATTTCACTGACATAATTGTATGTATAGAGGTATAACAGATAAGGGAATTGCCAATAATATTTCTTGCACCTATCACTTTTCAGTATGAAGAATTGACAATGGAATCCACCGAAAACTATATAGGGTATAAAAAGCGATAAAGTGGAGTCGATCAAAATAACACTGATCGTATCGTATCGGCTGTGTCGTATGTAAAGGGTGGTAGTAGGTAAATAAATTTCGTGGGCAGACACCAGCGTGATAAACGGGCGATAACCAAGGACGAGCGAGTCGGCGCTTTTCAATTGGGAATATCGTATCGCGGAAGGATATCGTGCATCGCTATTAAAGTAAGAACAATGCGAGAGTTCTAAAGACGTATTGCGCTATGCGGATATCAGCATAGAGATGCTGAACTCGAGATTCTCAGAGTAATGTCGCTTGAAATTTTGCGAAATCGAATCCCAAAGATATTCAGCAGAAAGAAATAATAACCGCTAAGAGAAAGATCCGTCTCTGTGCGAGTAGTAAAGTTCGATACTGGAAGCCTTCAGAGTATTTCCGATTGGTAACTATCGTAAGGAATGGGTATACTATATTCGGAATCGCATGGATGCTCTATATATATCGACGCGTATTCTGGGTCCATCGGTATAAATTCAATTTAGCTCGATAGAGACACGGATATCGCGAATCTGAAACACAGCCAGACGAAACTCTCAGTTCACAGTGGCAATCTCAGAAGTAGATAGGAGGTATAGGTAGGTGGGTAAGGTAGGTGGGTAGGTAGGTACCTACCCTAGAAGTGGATCCGCGGACGCTCTTCCTTCCAGTCTCTCAAGCCTTAACCCTCCAACCTTCCAGTCGCGGAGGAAAGAGGCACAGTGCGCTCCTTCTCCAAAAGTAGGAAGGGTACGCGAATATACCGGGTGGTAAGTATATACCTATGTTGATACGGAGAGAAACTAGAAGAACGAAAAGGGCTGACAGAGGAAGCGAGTAACGAGAGCAAGTAAGAGAGGGATACAGTGAGTAAGAGATTGAGAGAGATTGAGAGAGAGAGAGAGAGAGAGAAAGAGAGAAAGAGAGAGAGAGAGAGAGAGAGAGAGAGAGAGAGAGATGAGAGGCATCGGGTAAAGCGAAGCCAGAGCAGAGAGAGGAGTAGCTGGGGAATGACACGGACAGAGTGCGGCAATTTCGTGCAATACCGCCGGCATACCGGGCGTCCCAGGAATGTAGCTTAGCATTTTCCAGCTACCAGGACTACCTGGCGCTCTTTGCGTATACTACCAAGCCCCAAGCCCTCCATTTGCCATTTATATTTTTCTCGAGAATCATTATTTCCCGATCTTCTCTTCCATTAAGTGCGCCGCGACGTCGTGCCTACGTTCCACGGTGTGCGCCACTCTAGAATCCACGTTGGGTCTCGTAGGTTTCCATGAATTCCTAGCAGTTTTCTGAAAAGGCATTACGAGAGGATGTTTATAATTTTTTTGTTTGTCTTTCCTCTTTCTTTTTATTCTCGTAACGCTCGCTTCGTACGCATCCTTAGAGAGATTCTGCAACAAGCAGAAGAGAGAAACTTCGGGTTTTGAGGACTGATGCGGCTTAAAGTAGCGTCTTGTGGAACAGAAGTTTTACGATAGTTGTAAAGCACCAGGGGACGTCGATCTTGTTTTTCTGTTGCATAATTCACAAGGCCTCATTGTAATAGTGTATGTGGTACTATGACGTTAATATCTTTTAAGCATGTCCTGCGCGGTTAACCCACCCTGGTGCTGCGTAAGTAAAGCGTTTATGCTGTGCTCGCGAAACGCAATACACTCTGTGGCCATTTGTTTTTAATGGTCTTTTTTACTTTGAACACATACTACGAGTGTTGGATGAATGTAACGATTTTAAGGTATTTCAGAATACGCCGGTTATCGAGAGCGTATACGGAACAGTTAGTGTTTATTTTTTTTTTTTAGTAGAGGATATTTCTGCACGACGTGATGTTGTCCTTAAGGGTTTCAACACTACACGCTCTATGAAGTAACGTCGCTGTGAAACTTTGCACGGCAGGCAATCCGTCCGAAGCGCCCTGTATACGCTAACAATTATCCAGTGATATAGCTGCACATTCTGCAGTGCATAGTATTTTGGCTACTACCGAGACGAAATGCGCCATGGAACAACTGCATGCAACTAATTTTCCAAAAGCGCAGAAGTTATCGTTCGTCGTTAGAATAATCTCTGTCCACGTCCAGTTTTCCCACAGCTCGTGTGAGCTGTATTTACCAAGTTTTTAAATTGCTTTTATTACATCGTGAATGGGTTGTTAAACAATGACTTTTATTGACTGGTAAATAACGGGAACAGTACAGCCAGTCTGGTATTACATATACCGATAATTATTAATTTATACTGTGATGCATTGTGAACATATTGTTCTCGTTTATGTACATATGGATACGTCGGAATTATCATTCGATTTTTTTTTTATATAAAGTATTATTATATTAAATTTGTTACCATCGAGTACTCGGAATAATTTTTTGAAAATCTATGTGTAACATGTATTTTTATATAGAACATGAGTAAAAGCAAATGTTTTATACAGTATAAGATTGGGATTTCATAAATTTGTCGAATTTCAAAATATCTGGAGCATAGAACGTAGAAAATGCTTTCAAATAAAATCTGTGAGATATGAAATAACGGATGTTCTATATAATAAGGGGTTTTGTATCGGCGACAGCTCGGTACAAGCCTCATGGGATACAAACAAAGCTTGCGAGTCTCCATGCAACCATAAATATTTGGACAACATGGACCAACAAACAAAACTATGGAATCTCACAAAAACAAACATTGCCCTGCACAAGGATATTGAAGCCGGCTTGAGCAATACGTGCTGCCGACCCAGTTCTAACTCGATTTGGATCTGCTTAATTCTCGAGCCGTGTTGAATTGTATCAGAACTCAGCACAGTCTAAAAGATAGAGGTTAAAAATTTGATTCCTTTTGTAAAAAATATGCTATAAAAGAATGCAAATTTATATACGCTTAAGAGAATACTGGTCATCTAAATAAAAAGTATGCTTTCTTTTTTGAATAATATAATTTCAAACCAAGAAATTTGGGCAGGGCCCTAATTCCATTGTGGAATCCGAATCTTTAATTTTAATGTTTATTCTACAAAGAAATTTCGTTGAAAATTTCCGAGGGTTTATTTTAAGAAATTCATGTCTCACAAACCGTAGGCCGTACAACATTCATTAGAGGCTTGTTGCAAAGCTTATTAAAGTTGCTCCAAATGGTTCGTTGACCGTATTCTTAACTGACTAAAAGAACTCTTGGCTCACAAACATCATTTTTCAGTATAGGATTTTGTCACCATATTCACTGGAATATTACACAGGCAGGTACGAGCTTGTGGCTGTCTCAGATAAAGAAGAAGAAACGAGAAGAAAGAAAACTAAACTAGTCTAATTTTATAACAGGAATGTTATACGCATCGTATTGCGAGTAGACGCTGGGATTGAAGTTTATTATATTATATATTAAATACTATATATATATATATATATATATATCGTATTCTCTTTTCTTCATATTGCGAAACGATGTCGAGTGTTCAGTCTGACTATTCCAATTTCATTGGATATTGGAAGAAGGCTCATATCTAGCTTGCGTTGTTCTGAGGTCCGAAGTGTCGGATTAACTTCCAGTTAGGAAGCGATAAATCTCGAACCAGTAATCGTTACAGTAATTAAGTTTCACAGAGCGCTGACTTACTCGCAAGCCAGAGTACCGTCCTCCGGGATCCTGGTGTAACTATATAAGGACGCGGGTCGCAGGATGATTGAGAGCGAGGAAAGCTTAGGGAATTATTGTTTGGTAAGCCGTAATGTATAGATCTTCTATAAATGGGTTCGTATTTCGGTTTAACAAAGCCGAAATGATTGGCCCGCTGTATGGCATAGTAGAGGACGCATTCAGTACTTACAATGCTCAACGTAGATACCTACTATTATCACGAATCTACACCGTCCAGCGTCTGTGTGCTTTTAAACTCTAACTCTAATAAGTAGCTAGATAATAATATCCTTTGAGATTCTTCATATTGCTGTAGCGCACTGATCAATTTTCTAAAATAGAAAAAAAAGTCTCAGTAGAATGCACTGAGAAGTTATCTTTTCTAGAATCATTTTAGATGTACAACTTTAATGATTGAGAATCACGTAGCTGCTGAATTTCATAAATCAATTAAGAAATTTAGATACCAAAAACACCAAGGAGCTCTCGACTTGTTAATAATTATAGAGTAAAGTTTGGTAAAATCGAATAACACATTTTTACTTCAACTGTTTCTCCTGCCCATTCTTTTCTTATTATCGTGAATCTTTTGGCAAGCGTAGTTACGTTCGTCGTGACGTTTCAAATTCATAAAATATTTGTAATTCCAGGAGTCGCAGCAGCCTGGATTTGAACCTTCTTGCTTCGCACATTTACACGTTCTCACATCAATTTTCATTACTGGAGGAGAACTCGTCTTTGAAATTCTTTCGATTATCAAAGAATCTACGTTTACTCTTTCGAGTGGCACTTAATTTTAATTGAGTTCGTTACACTCGTTTCATAGAACGGCGATTTTTGCTCGAATATAACTCGACGTAAAAGCATCACTCACTCATTTTTCAGGTGGTACGATTTCCTTTAAAATTTTGGTAATTTTAAATCGCAAGTATCATTCTCAGAGAGACCTTTCTTCTCTCTCATCAGTACAAATTCCTTTAGACACATAAACTCTCTAAACTAAAGCCATCACTATGTTGTATAAAGCGACTAAGCATGCAAGGAAACTTTGTCGTTAATGAGATTTTTACTGAATACCGAAGCGATTAAGTGTATCTTGTACTCTAGTAGAAATGTCGTTATGATGACCCAGGTCCCAGGAAGGTCCTAGCGAGGTCTATACTGTCCTAGCGGGGACGCAGACAGGCTCCAGTGTTGCGAAAGGAAATTTCCACTACGGTAGAGACGATTAATAAGAAAAAAGTGACCGAGTCCTAGCTTCTATATACAAGAGTTACAATGTCTGAAAATGCACTTCCGCCGTGGCGTCAACGTGAAAAGATTATACATACTTTACAGCGAAACCATCGCAATTTTGATTTTTAAATTAATTAAGTCCTGTGCAGGACTTTCTCTCTTCGGCCTTACTCATTCGTAGCAAGCATTGAATTTCTCTGCGTTTACTAATCCCTGCTGCCGTCGTGTTTCATACGGATTAAATCCTTCTGCTCGCTGTATAATTCTCATAATCTGGCTAAGTTCCAGAGAGAAAAATATCATATTTCGCATTACGTTTCACGCACTCCACCCTCGTGGAATTTCATAGGAATGTAAAAATACAAGAAAAAGGAAGAAAAAGAAAGGTAGATAACTGCGAAGAGAATCGGCATTGAAATGTCTGCACGCGATTCTGCTTATGTGCTAATCATAGTCCAAGTCCCGATTATCGTGTGAGTGCCGTAATTGCGGATGAAGGGTCCTTCTCGGATCGACTTGTTCCTCCAAGGGATACGGACCTTTTCCTAAGTGGGTCAGAATTTCAAAACGAGTATAGACAGTTGGCGCTGTTTCCGTTGAAAAGTTTTCTCGCGAATGTTGATAAGCTCTTCCGACGTAATGGCGATTATGCTAATTTTTCCCTAGAAGTCCTCTATCCTCGCGTGGCTCGCGTGACTCTCATCATGGTGCATACAGTTAAAGGAATTTAGCACTTAGGAATGAGCATGATGGATTCAGTATTCACAGTGATCTCTTAATGGAACATAGGATCCTGAATAAATACTAGAACAAACTGTAAAAGCATATTAGATTATTAAAAAATGACACAGTAAGTTTAACCTCTAGAGATACTTATCCAGTATCCTAAATGCTAAATAGCAGTGCTAATTCACCGATGATAATGTTATCAAGCGTATGCATAAAATAGAAGCCCATAATAATTAATAAACTAAATCCATGTTACAAATGAGTCGAAATGGATATTGAAAGTATCGTTGAGGAATATTCAATTGTATTTTGACAAACAATGGTGAGGTTGGTATCCAACGTCAATGGTACAAGTTATAGTAGGTGGTAAGGGTAGTATTGTGGAAGTGCCTGTTTCAAAGAGATACTGGCTTGCCTTACTCGGCAGTGGAGCGGAGATAATATAAGCGATTGTTTCGTATTAATAAGCTGGAAATATCATTGTTTACAGGGAAATCCGTAAGTGCATATTAATAATGGTTGGGAATATATGGGATTCCACGAACGGAAAAGACATTCTTTAGCTACGTGATCAGTGTGAGTAACCGTATTGTAGCGTCTACTCTACTCCCCTTGGCAATGTTTCAACGTCCATTCCATTATAACGTTCTTTAAGGGTTCAAAGGCCGATCTCCGCCGTCCCGTACCTTTTACTAGGTTTTAAAACCATTTCTACTGCCTTTAAGAACGATTCAATTTTCTCCGGACAGTAAACTAAGAAGGTACCTACCTGATAAAAGTACTGCCAACCACCTCTATTGCTTTTTTTTTCTAACCGTGAAGTCGCCATTGAGTAAAATAAGTCTTCGGATCATTTGTGGAATAATGTGTAATAACATTCGTGTGGATATCCGTAAATAAATTTATTTTCTTACAAAAAAGGACCTTTCTCACACATGCCTGTGATCTTGGCAGCTGCTTAAAGGAAATATTAAAAGCATTATCGTTCATTCAGAATTTCTCTTTGCTTTTCCTTTTATTCTTTGCGCAATTAATACAAAGTATCTTCCCTTCGGCTAGTTTAATATCAAATGTACAAGAGTCGTTATTCGACTCACGTACAAAGGGATCTTTCTTTACTCGCCCCTTATGACCGCATTAAAATTAGACGTTTCCTTTCTCGTTTTCATTTCATGTTTTTTTGTCTTTTTTCTTTAATTTTCTCATGTCTCTTTTTGTTACTCTCACTTCTCTCGTTATTCGTTCCGGTTAAATTAGCCAAAGTTCGCGAACGTTTTCTCGCTTCTTCTTTATTTCTCAGAGGATATTTAATGCCTCCCTGGATACAGAATTTAAGTTGGACGCTGGAGGTTTGCATAAATTTACATGTGAACGTATCTATGCACCGACGATACATCTCCATGCAGGTGCGCCGCGACCATTGTGCATCATTACAAAACATTCTGTAATCCATTCATAATACACTTTCGTTTATCGCGTGGATGGTACAGCTGACTATGCATACTCACGTATGAATGTAAGGTCTGAAAAGTAAAATGCTGCTTCTTGTTGTAAGCAAAATTAAGTTGAATCATACAATACTTTTAATTTTATGTACGGGTACCGAATACGCTCGAGTTACGAAAATTTCGGCATAAATTAGCATATAAAATTTTGAATTATTATACCATATAGGGTAGCAACCCTCTTAACGGACGGTATCCAGAAATAGCAACACTTTGCCGAACTATTATCGTGATCGTCCAAGTTCCGTGCCCTCGAAATGGCTCGTCAATAATCCAAAGCAGTTTGCCGACCGCTAATGGCACTTTTGGGAAAATGCACGAGATTCTCAGAGCATTACAGGATAAACGTCCCTGCTGGAAGGCACCGGCGAGAAGTCGATGAGTCAGTAAGTATGGTCCATAGTTTTATCGTTTCGCCGAGTCCTGGAGACCCAGAGTGCTCGTGTTAAATAGGTTTCGGAAAATCGAAGGGTCTAACCCCTGAGTCTTTACATCGGGACGATTTAACGCCATTCGCAAAAGGACTATCTTATAAAATTAATAAAGCCGGGCAGCCCTTGCTTTCAGTGAGATGATCATATACGTATACGCACACAAAAGCCATACGGGAGAAACGGTACGAAGGTCGATTAATACGTATTTCAATTCCTCACTCTCTTTCCGTCTCTCTCATTCAGATTCAACAGCGAGACCCGTAACGTCCTTCACTCTCTTTAAAGCTTTGCGCAGCCTCTCCATTGTGAAGTAAGCCCGCGTGTTAAGTATTCTAAATCAAAAAGGATTCAGCGTCAAAGAGAAATTCCTATGTATATTTATCATACGTGCGAACGTTTTTACGCAAGCGATGCAGTCCGCTAGGAGGGAATGGATAACATTTGCTACTAACAGAGGAGATGCTCGAATGAATTATTAACGGTATAACCAAAATCAAAATGGTCTTTCTGGGTATACAAGATTATCAAAGCAATTGAAAGGACGTCACTACTCACGAGTACTGAACTATTGGCAGTGCTTCGGTCGCAACATGTTTCCTTTGCAAAGGCAGCGTCCGGCAAGGGTAGGTAATTAGAATTTCCCTAATGTACGCGATACGTCAAAATGTGCGGCGAATATACGAGCGGCAACGTACACAGCCATAAATCTGTGTGGGCAGGCAGTGAACTGGCGTCAATGGTGCTTTGGCGATGGTCGAGAGAGAGAGAGAGAGAGAGAGAGAGAGAGATGACGACAAACACGAGAGGTGGATGAGAGGGATGGTAAGGGGGTGTGCAATGGCGGTTACGAGAGTGGGAAGCATTGCTCTCTATAGCTAACTCTATAGTCGAATATATGCATATTCAGGACTTGTTGTAGCAGCGATATGGCGAGGCACAGCGTGGTATGACGTGACCAACGCCGGAGATACGCGGGGATAGCCGGTGACGGACTGCCGGATGTCCGACCTGTTACCCCTCGACTCTCTCACCCTCAACTTCCTATCCCTTGACCACCTCTGAGCCCCTACTGGAAGCCCAGACAGCCCCAACACCTCACCCAGCAGCCACCCAATGATACTACACCAGGTCAAATCAGCCTCATCCATCGTTCCCGATCTGCTCTCTTCCTGATATCGCACTATAGTATATACGGCTACTCCTATACCGAGTCCTTCGATCCGAATCATCCGTACTGGACTACCGTTATCCCTATGTCCCTAAACAGCGTCGCTATCGTCCCGACGCCTACAAACTTACACTGGATTTGTACGTACCTAAATATGAACACACGTATGTATACATATATTTGGTGGCCTTTAAGTTAAAATTTTTTAAGAATAAACAAACTGGACCACAGGTTTATATATATTTTTCTACAGAAGGGATAAGACCAAACAACTTGTCAAAAATTTTAGTCTACATTTAGATTTCAAAAATCACGACGTAAAACACTTGGAAAATCATGGCGAGGCACACCTGCGAGCCGTTTCACTGCAAGAAGGAACTCCGAAGTTAAGAAAACCAGCATAGCTTATTCTTCAAGTTCAAAAACATTATGACGAAGAACACTTTAAATGCATCGAAACAGAATTTTTCAAGAGTCTTGCTGAATAAAGACCAAATAGCCTCCGGAGCAGAGACTGTACATGGCAATGGCGATATCATTTCTCATGCTTCTGGGAACGAAGTCTGGTCGAAATGGACTCTACCTATATTCTTGTGATACCATCTGCTATTTTAATTCCTTTGCCAGACTCCTCAGATCAGTGCCAGCCACATACCAGATTATCCACATTCCAAGTCTTGGATCGCTCGAATCGCACCAGCAGCAGAACTGGCCGTACTTGCCCATACTGTTACAAGGCTTCTGCCATATTCACACGTTTACTCGAGAAATGATGGGTACCGTTTACCGAGTGGTTGTGGGGTGGACGTGTCGTTTAAAACACAATACTCTTTTTGCGGATGAAAAGGGCGGAATTAGATACCAGAATAAATATTATACGATTAAAAAAATGTATACAAATTTTCTACTAAATGGGGTGGATACATGTAAAAATAGTTTGGATAATTATAAGTGTCTTCCTACGGCTGATGTTTATCTACAATCTCACACACAAGGTTCACTTAATTATTATGCTAGGTCAATTCATTTATATTTGATTGGAATAGTCTCACCGATGCACAGGTTTAATATTATATTATGCAGGCATTCTGCTACTGCGTTCATGTCTCAATAACAGAGGTATAAACTAATACGGAGATTGGAATCTGTAAACTATGCAACCACGTCTGAGGCATTGGTTGTGTATCCAGCCGCAAGAGAAATCCACTTCGTTGAAGCGTATCAATAAACAAAGTTAACCAATAAAGGATCGCTATTCAAATTAAACGCTTCGATTTCTAACAGTGTTTCAGTGTAGATCGTACTCGTCACGATTACTCGGCAATTGATTGGAATATACACTTGCATAGTGAAGGATGAGGAAATCAGGATAATAAAGAAAAGGACGGACAGGATTAAGGGTGTAGAATGTATAATAATACAGTAAAGAGTAGATCATATATTATACACGGAGAGAAAAAAGTAGTAATCATTCTTATAAATGGTATAGTAGGTTCGATTTTTCTGTAGCTATGCGTGTCTATACTATAACTAGACTTTTGCATACTATAGATATAGTAAAGTTTTATTTCTGGTATGTACGTCAGTTAATATCACAAGTATTAGAAAACTACTTTTTACTTTTTAAAATACAAAATTATTCTGGGTAATTAATCTGTATTATACAGTACTACACACTATACTAGCGGCATTGTCGACACAACCTGACAGATAATCATAAGAGGTGTGGCAAAGATTGTCGCACTATAGTGGAATTTACGAAAATTTATACATCGCCTATGCGACATACAACTTTAGTACAAAAGATGTTTCTATCCTTAAAACGAACGATGAATTACAGTCAGTAGAGTGACACAAATGCCAAACAGTTTTCCAGTCTTTTCTGTATGTACAAAAGCATGTTTAAACTATAAAAATACATATATATAAAACATGTTTCTTAATAATAAACTATTGAGATAACGCATTAGAACCAAACAAAAAATGTAAACTAAAAAGAAACTAACACATCGAGAGTCTATAGTAAAATAGGTCTACCGTATACTTATGAGGAATAAAAGAATTTTACTACATTTACGAATTTATAAATACAAATTGTAATACCATGTTATGACTTATTACAAACAAGGAGTCAGTAAAGTGTGACACTAGTACATAGAGTTTCCGGGATCGATTCTTCACTCTTACTCTTTCTCTTTTTTGTCCCTAATGGGGATAGAATCACGATTTTTAGATGGAATGAGAAAGGTTTCCATACTTCAGTTGGAAGGTTTACTTCGCCGTAGCATTGCCTTTCAAAGATAATATGACAACCAGCAGAAATTATCATGGAAAATAACTAATTGTTAGACTAATTGAAATATTCAATCATACAGTGTAACTGTGTTTATTACCATGTTGCAGCCAACGATTATTATCCTTCGCAAAAAAGTCAAGCGTATTATATCGTATGCCAATGATTACAGTATTTTTATAAGAGAGATTGCCATAAACTTCTCTCCGTAACAGGATAGTAAAGAAAAGTCAAGAGTACGATATGAGATATCTTTTAATAGCTCTTTGAAACATACAGCGAAATACTGATTAATTTCAATTAATTACCTTGAGATAATACCTGAAATAGGACAATATGAGCTTTGCCATGAAACTTCGAGCTTCAAGTAAGAAAGTATTCGCGGGAATTTAGATTATCCCCCAAAAAACACTTACGTGTAAAAAACTACGCCAAGTACAGGAGTGCTCTAAGAAAAAGTATTGATATCAGATTATGGAGGCCAAATACATAAGTCACTACATGTTTGCCTATTATATGATCTAGCATCGGCCCATCGTTTTAATTGTACTTTCAAAATTTCTTATAACGTTTTCACTACTCTTTTACATTACTACTGCTTCCCGTAGTTGATTATGATTTAATGGTCATTTAATAATTAATAAAACTTTAGGTGATTCCTTATCGAGTACTACTTGGCGGGTTTGTGTACTTCTTGACATAAATTCGCGTTCATTGTGCCAGTCATCAAACTCAAAACCAATGTCAACTTTTTTTAATTGTATTTTCAAAATTTCTTATAACGTTTTCACTACTCTTTTACATTACTACTGCTTCCCGTAGTTGATTATGATTTAATGGTCATTTAATAATTAATAAAACTTTAGGTGATTCCTTATCGAGTACTACTTGGCGGGTTTGTGTACTTCTTGACATAAATTCGCGTTCATTGTGCCAGTCATCAAACTCAAAACCAATGTCAACTTTCTATATA
>NW_014332923.1:70524-72465 GCF_000341935.2 Cephus cinctus | reverse complement strand
TTTACACGTAAGTGTTTTTTGGGGGATATCACAAGTCTTTGTTGTTCAACGGGACATAGAAGCTCTAAGCACTGAAACCTATATTTTTACAGATATAAAATGTAAATGCATTATGATGTCGCTAATCAGAAAAATATATTGCGTCGTCAAAAATGTTTAATGGTATATAAATATAATTCATAAATCCCTTTTTTTTAGAAATGCATAAAGATATATACAAATTTTTAAAGAAAATGTAATCTTCAGTGCATATAAGCGTCGTTAATGGTGTCCAGCTTGTTGAAGCCGTGTGGTAAACGTAAGAGAGGAGAGTGTGCTGGATTATTTACGTAACTGAGGCCGTGCGAACAACAGAGAGGATACTATTGTTTGAGCGAAGCGCCAAAGCGTCGCTTGTTGCACACTTTTCTGAACACTCTAGACTTCTACGTCCGACACGTAGATACAAGAAACTACAGAGCGCAACACTTGGACACCCTGGACTTCCACATCTAACACCTACATACAAGAAACTACGGAGCGGAACACGTGGACACCCTGAACTTCCACGTCTGACACCTGGACACAAAAATCTACGGAGAGGAATACCTGAACACCCTGGACTTCCACGTCTGACACCTAGATACAGGAAACTACGGAGCGGAACACCTGGACACCCTGAACTTCCACGTCTGACACCTAGATGCAGGAAACTACGGAGCGGAATACTTGGACACCCTGGACTTCCACATCCAGTACCTAGATACAAGAAACTACGGAGCGGAACATCTGGATACCCTGGACTTCCACACCTAGATGCAGAAAACTACGAAGTGGAATACCTGGACATCCTGGACTTCCACATCCAGTACCTAGATACAAGAAACTTCGGAGCGGAACATCTGGACACCTTGGACTTCCACGTCCGCCACCTAGATACAGGAAACTACGGAGAGGAACACCTGGACATCCTGTATCTCTAAAAACTGTCACCTAAAATACGAGAAACTATGCCGAAGCACACATATACATACATCCATACACGCGCACTCCACATGAATGCTATTAAAAACTTAATAATTCTATACTGTTGTGAAAGCAGCCTTATACTAATTGGAAATTCGGTATGAACAGTAACTTCACGTATAAAGTGTATTTGATTGTGTTGTGTATTCGTAAATTACCAACATCATACAGAGTACAAATAGGTAAAGAAGGCACAGCAGTCAGCGCCATCTGTCGTGTAAGAAATGCGATGGACGTGTGAAGACGACGACGACGACGACGGCGACGACGACGGAACTGAAATAAAATCATCTCGCTCGCCATCTCAATACGCCCTGATCTCGTATACTAATCGTATTGAACGTGGTGGCAATCAATTCAGGATCCTCAATTCCTATAGTGAATGTATCAATAACTTTTTCTCATGTATAGCGGTTAATAAGATATTTCGTTCCAAACACAGGTATAAGATTTGACTCAAGTAAAGAATCTCGGCGAGCTGTGCCCTGTACAGCCGGTTGCCTGTACTTGGCGCGAGACTCGACCGAGTCTCTTCATTCGCAATATTTAACGTAGATGCCTACCTGATAACATTAACTTGAATATTTTGCAAATAGTTTATTCAATAAAATAATACCCACAAAGATGTATCGTTATTTTATAGCTCGTTAACTATTTCGATTTGACAATATTATTCAATTGCTCCTTGACATGTATGATTTGGGTATAAGGTCAAAGGAAATTGAATGATTGTCCATTTGTCCATTCTTGTCTTTGCTATCTTCATTTTATCTTATTTATATACCTTATCTCCGTTGCTCCCTATCACTTCTTCATATTAGTTTCTTGTTCACTCAGGAGTGACACTCTCAGAACAATTTCAAATCAAGACGACCCCTTCCTCGTAAATGTCATCAAGACACGCTTGACGGTGAGGGTAATCGGAGGAGCGGGGAT
>NW_014332923.1:0-70245 GCF_000341935.2 Cephus cinctus | reverse complement strand
AAGATAGCGTTGGTAGGTGGGGCAGGTGTCCGTATCCGACGTACGTCCTCCTACTTTTACAAGATCTTCTACTGTGACCGACGTGTCCTTCCTTCCGTGAAATAAAATGATTCATTTCACGGAGCTTCCTGTACGTCAGCTGCATACTCAGTGGGAATACTGGCAAGTGGGAACTCCTGGCGATCCCTCTCTACACTTTCGCCAGTTCACCCTTAGGTACTGACTGACTCTCTCCCCTTTCTTTTCTGAACCCAGCATCCTCTCGTGTCTTTTCCCACACTGACTCTCTCACACTTTTTCCCTTTTTTTTTCTCTGTAAGCAACGCAATTTCGAACTCGCCCCGACGACTAAACTGATTTCGAACGGTGCCGCGGGGAACGTTATTGAATTAGTATTTCGCGAGAGATTTCGTTCCTGGCAGGCAAGAGAGGGAGAAAGTGGGACGGAGGAGGGACATGAGGGAGAAAAAAAGAAAGACAGAAAAAAAGGAAATTCCTCAAACCCTATAACGTCCCGGTCAGCCTCAGGTCTTGATACGATTCGCCGTGTTTGCTTTGGTTCTTTCATGTGGACATTTCTGATAAATTTGGAAAGGAATTTTTTGACGGATTTTAGATATGGAGAGATATATTTAATTTATTACAGAGGTATCAGCTGTAATTTTTTACTTTCGTTTTGATATTTTATACATTGCAGCTGTATTATTCATATTCTTGGTTAATCCGTTGCTTGAGCTACGGAGTTTGACTTTACTTTTATACTTTATTTTCTGGCAAATGAGACATTACCACCACTTTTCCGAACTTTCTAAGACTTTCGTCTGGATATACATTATGTACGCGTGCCTTTATAAAACGCGGAATAATTGATATCCTTTTAGGGTCTTGGTTATCAACTTATCCCAACATCCAGAAATCACATCAAGATCTTTTTAATCGATCAAAATGGTATTAAATCGAGCTAAAGCGGACTTAGTTATAAAAGGGAGGCTTTTTATAACACTACGTTATTTTTCTCTCCTTCACGGCTCTCAAAATATCGAATAATTATCATTCAGTATCCCGCTGTATACCCCTAACACTTGCCTGCCTTCGAGGATTTCTCCTTTCAAGAGAATCGGCCCGACGAGGGTGATGGCATAGGATGATCCCTATCAGTGCCACCCCTCCACGCCTAACGAGGAAACTCTTGGAAAAGGGGTATTGACTCAATTTTTTCTATAAGGGAGAAGGAGCTCGGTAAAAATGGCCACTTTGAAATCGAGATAGTTGACTGGCAACGCGCGAGAGCCAATGTGCGCGTATGGGATTTGAAAGGTGATTCTGAGATATTCGGTGGTCCATGAGCCGCAAAATGAAGTTGAAACTACGGTAGGTCGAGAGGCGAAAGGGCGTCCTGAGAAAGAGGAAGTAAAGAGGAGGAAGTACCAAGAAAGAACGGAAGCGAAAGGAGACCGGTGGTAGAGACGGTAAGGGAGGATTGGCAAGGGGGCACCGGATCGCGAGGATAACAGCGCCGAAGAAAGTTTTAAATTGTGCCAGGAAAGCGGGCGATTAGTGGATTATAAACATACTGGAAACTTCTGATGGGATCAAGCTTAGGGACGTGGAAGTTCAGTTCGTATTTGGGCGGTTCGTAGCTAGGTATACCGTCTACTAACTACTTCAAGTCCCTTGCTCTTCCAAGTGAAAAGTAAATACAATTTTACCATAGGGGTGTCGTAATCGCTGCGAGCTGGATGCAAAACCGAGCAAATCTCTGTGGCGTTTTGCGAATCGTCCGTCGCCTATGGAGAGAGAATCCATTGTTTCAAGTCGGTCGGGAATAAAGAGGCCCGTAGGTACGCGACCCTTTAATCCCTCGGTACTTAAACTCCTGGCCACGATTGCCGTGGGGTGGATCGGGGACTTGGAGAGGATTAGCAGCGGCACAAGGTAAAAATAGTTTCGATCGCCTGCCTAGCGTTTCCTTAATTCGTATTTCGAAACTTTTTTCGCAACCGTCTCTATGAGTATGTCACGTTATTTGCACTACTTTCTCATATACAGAATATCAACCTCCATTACCTGATCGTAGAGCTAGTATATTAGCACGGCAAGCTTTTCTATACTCTCATAGTTCACAGATTTACTTTCATCTCGCGAACCGCTTGCGAACATGGAGACTTTGAAATCGTACAAAATCAGTATACAGTAGATTAAAAAGTTTATATATACCATATGTGGATTAATATAACTGGGTATTTCCAAGATAAAATAAAACACGTTGCTAAGTCCCTGAGATATAGGAGCAAGTAAAACAAATGTAGTTTAAAAAATTAAACCTTTCCACTAGTAGCTATAACTACTATACACGCGTGGTAGATGCCTACCGAATTTGTAATCCTTGTTATATGCACTGGTATACTTATTATCCGCGAATGTATCGTAGAAATGATAGTCCGAATGTTCGCTCTCTTCGTGCCACTTGTGTCCTAAAGATCCTGCGAAGTCATTTCGGGAAGCCGTCACTTACGTAACTCGGAAGAAAGGTCGAGAAGGCGCGCCAAGTGCGTTTGAATAACAACAACACGACCACTTTACCAGCATATCACGATCCTTATCGAACGGTAGAACTTAACCTTCAGCCATTTTCCAGCACCTCTTCCCGCGCCGCGGTTTCCAAAGCTACGCTTGCTCGTTCACTCGCTTGTTATGGCACTCTCCAGCCTTCCACTCTATACGAACTTGAGTGGGTTGCGAAGAGGTGTTGGGGGGACAGAACATCCCAGCCAAGACTCAGGAATGCTTTTACTCGCTTTCAACAGAGGCGTAGGTACTGGCTACGGCTCGCCGATCCTCTCTCCCCATCGCGCGCGTCAACCTCCACGGGACTTTCTGTTGTAACCTCTTCCTCGTGAAAGGGTATCGTGTGTGAGTGTAAAAATTCCGCGGTTGGTTTGGTCTACAGATGAAATTTCACCAAAGTTTTGACCTATCGGAACCGGAGGATTGGACCAACTCAGCCACGTTTCGTGTACCGTTTCAACCTCATTTAGACCCTTTGAAAAGAGAAACGAAAAACGTTGAATTTTACGAACTTATCGGATTTGGTGACCCTCGATACTTTTGAGACCGAGAGAGAGAGAGGGGGGGAGGGGGGGGGTATCAGTATTCGACTTAGGGTTAAAGGGGTACAAATATGGAAATTTAATTTCTGTGTGGAAATTGATAAAAAGAATTCGCAGGCTCTTCTACGGAATATTGTGCTATATGACGTCTTGATAGTTTTCACCCTTAAGAGACGTCGGCGTGAATAACTAAATTGGAAAGGTTTATGTTTTCGTAAAGAGTTGAAAAAATTCTCTCGCTCACAGCCGTGGAAATTCGCCGTTGAGAATTTAGTGACGGGCAGGACTGCGACGAACCGACAAAAAAATGGTTTTGTACGCGCGACGATAAATTCCCTTGTATACCCAGTATTTCGCCCAAAACCTATCGCAATAAATATAAGCAACGTCCGCTCTGTGGTGAATGCTCGGTGTTATACCTCTAATGCGTTACGTACAGATATGTTTATAACGTACCACTAGACACTGGTTCTCGACGAATATATTTTTGTTATTTCTCATGATGCTCGCGATAGTCCACGATAAGTATATATACTCACGGCCGCATGCTGTAATCTCTCGTAATTTGCGAGCAAAATCCTACGGGTCGTTTAGGAAATTACAGAGTGCATAAGGAAAAGAGAAGAATAAAAGTAAAAACACCATAACTGAAAAAAAGGCCATGGCTTCTCTTTATTATCTCTTTCATTATTTCAACTAAAATTGTACTTCTGTCTTGAAGCACAAAGAATAGATTTCTTACGCTTTCTTTTCTTTGCAAAGAAAAATTTGATATGCCCAATACCCCTGTCTTCGTGAATTTTAATATTAATCAGCTTTCTTCCTTTTTCTCGCAACTCTCTGAACTTCTCCAATTATCAACGAAAGCCAGGATCCTTATGGTTCGTTAATTCGTCTTGAAGTTGATACCAAATATCTAATCTAAATATGCATACCTCCTGAAGTCATCTTTTCGTGTGATTGACATAATACGCTTAGACTGGATGCAACAGAAATTCATATAATTGTAGTCGTCTGAAAAATTAAGTGTAATAAGTATTTGATTGTGAAAAAATATTGTGAATGTAATTTAAGAATATTTATTTCGCCCATTCTAGCGCATACTCACTCTTCTCTTTGGCTCTCTCATACCTTCCCAACAAACAAAACCATCTACTACACGTCATATCCACATTCAGACCACCCAATTATTTAGTGCGATTATATTATGTCGCGTAAATGCGCCGTAATGGATCGGGCTGTTTCGTTGAATATTTAGATCGGGATGCTTTTAATGCATCACTGATTGCTGAATCTTATAGTACACACACGAGCACCATCGACTGAGCCCATAATAATGCACGCAGGGGATGATTAATTCTGGGAGTTCTTATCGGGCATTGAAATCTCTCTGACGCCTTAACGCTACAACTTACGACCACTATGTGCGATATACGTATAGTCGATATAGTAAAAGCATGTAATAGGAAGGCGTCGATCTAGCAGAAACTGAGTGTACTCGTGCCTATCCTCCCGCTGAGAGAATACGGAGTAATTGCCAATATTCAATCTACCTACTTGCTCAGACTGAACAAACGTGACTACGTAACCGTACCAATACGTATGCTTATATACAATTCTATAGATTTATATGTATATGCACGTATGCAAAAGAGGGAAGAAATCGGCGGCACAAAAATGTAGTAGTACAAAAAGAAAAGATTATATGTTCGGAGTCGAATAGCGAGTACAATAGTACAACATTAAACACATCCTTGGAATCTATATTAAAAAATATATTGTCGTGCTGTCTTCATCATTTCCGATATCAAGTATTTTAGTAGACTTTGTCAAAAGCTACCCGGGTCAGATATGTTCATATGTTCACATGGTAGAACAAAATCGATAGAAGGAATAGGAGGGTTGAAAAAGTTTGGCAAGAAAGGAGGTGGAGTTTTTCAAAAGGTCACGAGATTCGGTCTCCGTGATAGCGAGGGATAGCGATTCTTTCTCTTTTTTTATCCTTGGTTGAGTAATATCTAAGCATACACGAGGAGTAAGGTGTGTTGATTAAAAGATAATATATCCTGTTAATTACACAGTCTGTTGCGCACCACCTAATTGTAATATTATCGCGATAGAAATCGACACAGAGTGGTAACTCGTGGCTAAATTTCATTTGTATCACACGGCCTCGCAGATATATGTTTCCGCGCGTGCGCACGTCATAAAACTTGCGAAGGTATGGAAAATTATTTTGTCTTTGGTACCATGTGCTTTTCTTGCAAACCACCAAAAATGAATATCACATCGTAATGCCGTTTCGACTGAAATTCAATAGAGGCTGGATAGCGGGTACCTACCGGTAAAACCGTAAAAACTCGTAACATCTGCCGTTTGTCGCATTTTTTGCAATAACGTCCGAATTCCCGGAAAAACCGACAACGTCACTGCCAGATATGGCGATGTGGTATTAAACTAAAATTTAGAATTTTACGTGAAAGAAAAAAACATTATAGTACTTGCCACCATATATGCTATACATAGTTACAGAAACTAATTGTGACTGCATTCAAAGAGATTCCCTTGGGCCTTATTAGAAATTGATAACACGAGATTTCAATGGGCGATATCAGATATAATTCAAGAGGGATCATTTAATGTTTCCATTGTCGCTCTATAGGAAAGTGAATTTCAAATATGTAATTATAGTAGAAATTACGAAGGTATTTACATCTTTGAAAATGAACGTCACCCTTAAAGATGGCATTCATATACAAATTCCAATAGATTTCCCTGTAATGTCATTTTTAAGTTCTCAATTTTTCCGCATAATTTCACAACATTTTTATTTCTCACGAGCAACTCAGTTTACACATACCGTTTCAAATTGCTTTGTTAAAATTGTTGAAAGAGAGACAAAATCTCTAGAAAATTATCATCCTCATCAATTTTCAAATGGATTAAAGAAACATGTGCCATGACTATTACACTATTGTCCCCCGACAAAAAGACTATGATATAAAATCAAGGTTAAACGACAGATAACAGAGCAACATAAAAATGAAATTTTCCGCCATCGTAAGATATTACAAAATTATTTGGCACACAACTGCTATTATAATGACATTAAAATTCATTCTTCAGTAAGCACCATTTACAAAAATAGACTAGTATAAAAATTCACCCCGCTCGAACGATAAGGGGATTAAGGTTAGGTCAAGGCAGGTTGAATACAAATGTCGAGCACATGATAAAGAAATTACGAAGATTATCCGAATATCGCTTATTCTTTACTCGGCCGGGAAATAGCATGTCAAAAATTTGCCGTCAAAGTAATGGGACGCGTCGTAGGGGTCGATTCCGCAGCGTGTAAATCAAAACGGAAATGAAACGAAAAGAATTGGGAATTACACGGGTGGTAGTCATGAGGTGGTATCGCGATGAGGCCTGGTGGCGGCCCGATAAAATGTTTTACCGTATATAAAAGAGGTACAAAAAAGGTCCGTCGAATAGCCGAAGAGGAAAAGAAAGAAAAAATGAAGGAAAAGAAAGATGACTAAGAGACAAGAGAAAAAAGAGGTGGTGGAGAGATAAAAAGAAAAAGAACGTCGAGCTATGAGGGTGGAAAGTTCACGTACAATTATAAACTCAAACCGCGGCTTAGTGGAAATCGTTCGACAGAACTTCCTACGTACCTCTATAATAGGAATACATATAGATGTGTGTATGTATATTTTTTAAGAAGGTTAGTTCTCAGGACTTTTTGTCTTCAATATTGGAAGTTATGAGGACACTTAGTGTCAGGACTCAGTGTTAGGTCAGGACGGGCCTGATGGCATCTTGATACGTAAGGTATACTGTTAGGACCATAAAGCGGCACTCACACCGAATTCTCCAAAGAATTTTTCATGTTAGACACTTGGAGTTGTGATGGGCTAAGAAATGGTTTTGTTAGATTACATTAGGTTAGAACTCCAATGCCACATGTCTCAAGATTTAGTTTGAAAAAAAAGCACATTGGCTTGCCGTTGTGAGGGCCACACGTCCTTATAACTACCCTTTGACAAGTATATATCGCGATTATTCACAACTCGCTCGTCTAGAAATGGGTGGGAATATTAAATGTTTGATTTAGAAACATGCAACAAATTATATTTCGCGCCAAATAGCAAGGTGATACTTGAGCGCCCTCGTGCTGGCAGTGTGCCGCCGAGTTCAGCGCTTATACTGCCGAATTCATCCCACTCGTCCCATTTGCCTGTCAACCGTGCAACACGTCAGTCCAGAAAGTTTATTCTCATGGAATTGAATGAAATATACCCGCTTTTGGGCCAATATATTGGCTTCGTCCATTGAAAGTTTGGAAAATAATAAGAAAAGCATAATCACTTATCACGATATCCGACATATTAAAAATGAGGGCCTCAATTTAGTTTAACGAATCATCGAATATCTGCAAGGCGAACGCTAATACTGTATGTACGTAAGCATTATTATTTAAATAGTAATATACATAAAATTATTGTTATAAAATGTACGTCCAATAAAAAGTCAAAATAGGAACTATTCAAGAGAATAATGAAAGTATAGTGAAATTTTATTATAATGAGTATAGCATATTCTCCAATTGAAACGAGAATGTAGAGAAGGGCTGCTGATGATAATTTGAATATTGTGAGAGAGAAGAGGATCATAGTGATAGTTCCGATAACGCAAGTAATATGGCGTGAGAGGTCAGGATGGACGCGGTTCAAAGTAATCGGACAATGGACATAATCGTTGAACTGAGAAGAGAAATGCAGGCGTTCCGTGCCGAATTAACAACAGTGCGTAATAGGGTATCAGCGTTAGAATGTCGTGAAGCTCCCAGTACTCCGTCAAGTTCGTCAATCAATGGCTCGAGTTTAGTGCTGATGGAAAAACTTATAAAAAAAACTTCATAGGAGTTGAGTCGAGGTCCCGCTTCCTAAATTCTCTGACAATAGCGTAGCCAATTCAAAACAATTTCTACGTTAATTAGAACAATATTTTCGTGTAAGCGGTATGCTTCATGAAAGTCAGATAAGCGTGATAGAAACTTGTTTAACGGGTAGAGCTCTTAATTGGAATTTAATACATCGTGAGGAATTTCGAAATTATCAGCTTTTCCGAAACTAAATTTGAGGTGGAATTTTATTCAGTATCGGTGCGAATCCGTATCAAAAATAGGTTGCAAGAGCGAAGATATCGAATGTCTGATGGGAATATACTATCGGATTTTTACGACCATGTTAGAGTAGTGCAATATTTATCACTACGATTAGAGGTATATGAGAGCCATTATGCAATTGTGCAACAGATGCCCATGAAAGTGCATGAAATACTAGCAACGATCGACTATGCGGATACCAAAAAACTTGTTCAAGCTTTAGAGCTACTTGACAAATCTCGAGAATTAGAAGATGATAGATATAAGAACTCCTATAAGGACCAAAATAATAAATACATTTACGTAACACCATTGAATAATAATTGAAAATGGGGGTCAAGATCAGCACAGGGGACGTATCGTAGGTAGGCCATGTCAACGCGATAATCGAAATCCTATTTCACTATTGCCTGATAGTCGTCTTTCGTTACCGGGTTGGGGTAATCCTCAAGCCCAAAATCAATGATCAAGATCCGTGGCTGAATCTTGAAACTAGCCGAGGGTGCGATAATAGCAAGCGTCCAATCTCGCACCGGCACAATTACAATTTCGTTACAAACCTTTGCCACGGACACAAGCAAGACTTTGCCCAATGGCAAAAATTTGTCTCGAACCTCATTGACTAAAACTACCTAGAATTATTATACGAGATGATCGTGTGATGTGGAGAAGTCCCAGAAGATAAAAAAAATGGACCAATAATCTCACCGAGCTCAATAATAAGAGACAAATCCTTCGAAGCTTTGATACACACGTCAAAAATTCAGCACAATCAATAAAGTTTTGCGCCGTGAAAGTTGGCATGAAAAGGTGGTTTCCGTATAGAAACTTTTTCTCTATGAAAGTTACTCCCAAAAGTATATGATGTCAAAATAAATATAAATTTCGTGCGAAAGTACAAAACGAAAGAAAAGAAAGTAAGTACACAAAAAAATATTAAAAACTGTCATCATGCAGCTGCTCCCAAGCAAAACACAGTTTCAAAGATACCTACGGATACACAAGCATAATCCTATCATATGAAGAACGTTAAGAAAACAATTACCAATGATCCACAATTCTTCGTGCACAAATGCAATCCATTAAAAATGTCCCGTTGACGAATAATAAACTCTCAAGACACAACAGGAGTCAAAAGAATTCACGATCCGTAAATTCAGCAGTTAAAAAAAATAACGCTTGATCATCAACAGGTTCCTGCACATCGACCGAACGCGTCATTGGCAGTGGTCCAGATTTCTAGTAGATTCTTATAAAGTGTCAAGGTAGTGTCATCCCAGAGTAAAGGTGAAAAGTCGCGTAGATGTGACTCTCCCACTATTTTCAGTGGTGGGACTCCCTCTCTAAGAATCCCACTCCGGTGCACGCTTAAGACTCGACGTTGATGTTGGGGCTGCCTAGCTGGCTAGTAGAAGAATACTCCTCCGTTTCTCTCTCTCTCTCTCTCTCTCTCTCTCTCTCTCTCTCTCTCTCTCTCTCTCTCTCTTTCTCTCTCTCTCTCTAGTTTTATAACCACTTACCCGATTAATACTCTGCCGCGGGGAGTTGGCGCGCGATGTGGCTCGGGCTGGTAAAAGAGACGAGAGACTAGTCGAGTCTCGAAGAAGGGTGAGAGCGATACGTGGCACGATGGAAAAGGGGCTAGCGGCGAGGGTCGTTTCAAGTCGACAGCTGGTGCAGTCTTAAAAGCATAGCACTGTTCAGACGCTTGGGTTGCTGAGGGCACGTTGGCGCGCGCGGTTTCACTCGTGGGGGTGTCGCGGTCCGACTGTAGCACAATCACTACCCTCTCGTACTCTTGCGGCCTCTCCCCACCATTCGCCAAATGCCCATACTCCCACTCCACGCTCTCCCACTATTTTCAGTGGTGGGACTCCCTCTCTAAGAATCCCACTCCGGTGCACGCTTAAGACTCGACGTTGATGTTGGGGCTGCCTAGCTGGCTAGTAGAAGAATACTCCTCCGTTTCTCTCTCTCTCTCTCTCTCTCTCTCTCTCTCTCTCTCTCTCTCTCTCTCTCTCTCTTTCTCTCTCTCTCACTTACTCTCACTCTCCTTGTCCTTCTAGAACTGGCAGTCACAAGAGATTTTCAAAGCGCGCAACCCTCCGAGATAATCGCGCGCACGCTCTTCTCGAACTGCCTCGCCCGTCCCGACTTGGAGCGTGCCAGGGTGGCCTAGGGTAGGTTAGTTACGAGATTTATGCACACACCTGTACCAAGACTCGCGCGCACACGTCCAAGCCTTATGGCTTGAGCTCGACGGCTTCGATTCTCAGGATAGCCCCCTTCGGTTAATACGCTCCAGCAGCCCATTGTCAGTGAAAGGCGAACCCGCGTCAAGACGGAAAGATGCCTTTGTGATTTGCCAATGGATGGGCAACTAGATAGATGGATGAATGATTTGATGGATCGTACCGTCTAGGTACTGACCTTCTACGTTATGGGAAACCTGTCCTTGGTACTTATATGGAAGATACTTCTTGGAGCAGCTCAAGGGGTACTTATGGTTGGACCTCTACAAGCCTGAGCGGGGAAAGCTGGTTAACCACTTAACCTGGCATTTAATCGGCGGTCACGCGAGATCAAACTGTCTCACGACAAACAATTTTTAGGTTAAAAGTCAGCGGCCCGCATACATATTCCAAATGTACAAAGCAATTGTGGGCCGTAGATAGCTTAACGTGTGGGAGATGTGATTCTTGGTTAAGTGGGCAAAGGATTCCGAGGAATGATGTAAGCCTAGCTGAAAAGTGAAGAATTATTTCCATTTGAATATTTTTTTTTACGTGGAAACAGAAAAAGCTAGCCTCATTACCACTAGAGTCTGATGTTTTTCACCCGGTCGTAGGTGTTGTTTCTAATGCACGGTACCTATTGCCTGTTGCGGCAACAAAATACGTAATGGCCACTATATGCAAATTCGTGTTTCCCTTGGATAAATAACTGTTTGTACGTGTTAGGGTGACTTCAGGGTTGACTTTAAAAAAGACTTACATTCGTGTGTTTGGTAAAGAAATGATGATGAGTTATACATATATATACATATATATGCTGGAGTAGGTTACCTAACGTGCTATTTCGAACGAATTTTATCTGGAGGTTCATATACGACGATTTTGTTCTTCATATTATGAAAGACCTATTTGTTAATATTCCACTGATAATGATAATTCAGACTACATTAGCAATTACTTTATCATTCTCCACCAATTATATTTAGTATAATTTTTTCTGTATATGCGTGTAAATGTTTTGATATAAACACAATGTACATCGAAACCCCCAAAATGTTCGTTCTATGTGATCTAAAAATTTGTTCATTTTCAATAAATATATATTAAATAAACTATATAAAATATATACATATATTTAAAAAGTATATTTTCTACTTATAAGTAGAAAAAAGCCACATTGCTCCGTCCGAGGGCGTTTCACTCCCGCCAAATACAACTCGACTATTGGACAATGGCATCGTTCCTCTTTTCATGTATTCATGACCTGTACATATGTAATCTACGTGTAGTATATTATATACATTCCTATATACATACATTCCTATGTATAGATGCGAAATATCATATGCGATACTGAAGGTAGCTAAGAATGCACGCCCATACAGGCATCGGATAAAATAAAGGATTGCTCGGCTACCCTGAGGCGTCCCTCGTCTATCGCTCGCCAATATCAGCGAAAATTGAAATAGTCGCGATATTTCTTTGAGAGAGAAATAATAAAAGAGAGAAATAGAGTTTGCGGGGCTCGGATGTTGGAAAAATGGAGGTGTTAGGTGTTCTTTACAATCAGATTTCTTGCCCGCTCTATCAACCGCTGAAACTCGAAGCCTTTGTTGCGTTCTGGGGAGATGCTATTGGATAAGAAAGAGCAAAAAAGATAATAAAAAGATGGAGAAACGAAAATACCGCTTGTTGAGGTGATAGAAAAATTATTTGTGACCAGTGCAGCTAAAGCTCGTCATGAAAATCGTGAAAAATATACGGAACAAAAGCAGGGACAGTCAACATTTCTTGAAGAACTGAAAATCTGACCTTCCCCTACACGCGGTCTTACTTTACGTTATTAGATAAATCCAGATTATTGTTACGTATTTGTTCGCAATTAATATAACAATAGACGTTACTTCTTACATCCATTGAAGGTGTGCCCATTATTATATCAGATATCATTGAGAGAAATTTGAAAATATTTGAGGTTTTTTCCTTGAATCAAGCCAGCTAAGGTATTTCATGGGCGAAGGGCCGTTTTCTCTGGGTTTCTAAGTAGGTCAATATTATTTTTCGGCATACAAATTTGTATTGTCGTGAAATCATTTTAGAAGGTCGTAACAGGTTTTATTAATTTCTGCGATGCATAAATTATGCAGAATTTGGTATTGGTATAAAAGATTCCAATTTTCGATATTCCTTTGACTATTGATCTATTGACTGCAAACACAAAATCATTAATCTCAAACAAAATCCATTGAATTTTTCGGGAGTCTCTGACGATAGTGACAACACAACTGACGATGTATGTACATCATTATCAACTATTTCGCCGCGGAAATCACCATGATTGTAATATGAAATCGACCTTATTCTCATATCTTTCAATAATATTTTCCAGTGAAAAATTTCGTTAACTATACTTTTTCAAGCGCGATACTTCATTTCTCAAATCTGCCAAGTCCATTACATATTTTATATTTCAGATCTCAAGATGATTAACATGAGACATTTACTATTGAAACGCGGATGGTAGCTTTTTCCATATGGCTCTGTACTAATAATTCATTTTTAAAAGTGACAATTATTAAAAGTTCCGTATTTGAGCCTGAGACTTTATAAGCACGATGCTACATGATGAATTTGTAGTATAGCAAAAAATTATTAATTTCAGAAGATAACATCTAATTAATAATGGACTTTCTCTATGTTAGATCATCACTTTTTTACCCCGATGTATGCTGAACCAAGATAGATGTCACGTAAACTTATAACACAATTAGCATCGTACAAGCGAATTCAGCGATTACGAATCCATTACGAAAATAATGAAAAAAAAAAAAGAAAATGAGGAAAAAGACAAAGCAAAATGAAACGGGCGGCAAAAAAGAATAGAGAAAAAATAAAGCAAACGAGTACTGTGCAATTATCGAAATTGTTCGATCGTGTGAGCAATTGTTCGTGCGCCACGGTTCGAGTAGTTCATGCTCGAGGGAATACGAAACGTTTAAATCCGCGGTACCGTCAACTATTTTTTATAATTTTTATTTTTTACTTTTTTCCCCCATCACTTTCTGTCCAGCCAATCATATCTATGTCCTATGTCGTTTTTATGATGCTTTTTAATGCTAATCTTTCTAGGTTAGGTTAGGCTACAGTAGGAATCGTATAGATATATTTAGTTGCATCCTCAGAGCTTATTGAGCAGAGAAGTGGTATATGAAAGAGGTAGAGAATTTCTAGTTGCCAGAGGCATCGAGTAAGTTTAATATTACTATCAGAATACCGCTATGCGCCCTCCGGGAGAAGTTGCGGCCATGGTCGACATGGAAACTCCTGTCATCTCTCAACTCTCGACATAGAACGAGAACGAGCGGTGGTAGCGGTGACAGCGGTGGTTCGTGTGAACAGTAACCCGAGAACGGGACTCCCCTTATCCCTTCTCTTATGCTTTTTTACCCCAAAAATCTTCTATCAAGACGTATACGCAATTTTGTTTGCACTGCCAACCAGATTTCGCTGAGGGTTTGAAAACTCGATAGGATTCTTTTGAGGGAGTAAAAATATTCCAGGCTCGATATATGTTATATATCTATATATATATAACTCATATGTACCAATTTCTTATGTACTTTATTATAATAGTGTGAAATAGTATTTTATCTAGATAATACGAATGAGTATAAGACACGAGTGTACCAATCACACGAGTCTTATATTCGTTCGTACTAGTTAGATATAATAGTTTTTGTAACAAATGCTCAAAGAAAAGGCCGTCTGAGCTTTTTTTTTCACGACAGATGGCACTGTTAACCTGCCTGAAAAATATTTTTTAATAGATTTCCCCTTCTTTGAAAATATTTTAGATGTCTATGAGGTCACTATCTTAAATTATTAAGTAATTTTATAGTCATTTGTTTGAAAAATAATATTTTAAGGTACCCTCTGGCGACAAATTACGAGGTATCCTTTGAGCATTTGTTACAAAAATATCTTTTCATCTGACCTTTATGAAAATGATTTATGGTGATACATATTTCCTATGTGTTCTCTCGGTGTAGTTTTCATTTATTCTTCCCTTTTCTTTTGAATTAATTTCTTCTGTAGATAGTTTTTTCAAGGTACCATTGGATCCTCCAGTATTGTACTGAAGTGTCAGTTCTTTGTGCTGCACTGGGACGGCAATCTGGCGGATTTGTTCAGTGTAGCGTAAACCTGTCAATACAATTCTACATACGCGTGGCTCGTTCGATTTTAGGAGTATTCAAAACAAGCAAGCAGATAACACGAACTGATTGAAGCCCTAGACGTATATTTATTATGTAACTTTTTTTTAATGGCTGTGACTACATGGTATTGGAATTTTTATTACAGTATTGGAGTTTTTAAAAACCAATTATACGAAATTTCTAGATCAATTTCTTTTCTATTATAAAAAATAATTCTTCCCTGTGCAATTTCTGATTAAGATATTAATACCTGTAACCTCATTTTCAAAGAATTGTCGTTTTTTTTTTCATTCCAGGAGCCCGACGAAACTATTCAACTAAATTGAAAACTAGGGTGCAAACTTTATTTGGCGAAATTATAGAATTGCTAGAAGATTACTTCCTTGGGCTGAAACTTTCAAAAGCATTTAACTAAGTTTCTGCCGCAAATGGTCCTCAGTCGTTTAACAACGCGTATGTCTTCGATACGCGGCTGCGCGCAGGTCTCAAATTTTAAGATTAAATGCAGATAAAATCCTCTCGTTACAATCAGTGTGAGGATATCACAAATCGAAATGAAAGGCACAAATTTTCTCCGTGAAAGAATATGACGAATGTAACGTCCACCATCATCTTTCAGGCATTTCACGTGGTTTGGTTCTACATCCTGGAGGTTTTTGAATCGTGACTAGATGTTATACACGCACGTGTATAAGTACGTTGTAAATAAAGTAGAACGATGCGGGAGTGCATTTTCAATAAAGCTCACTGCACAGTGAAGAAAACAGCCCTCTTTTTCATAGAAAATGAAAACTACGGAAATTTCCCAGGAGATAACACGGAGTAGCGACTCCATAGTGCTTTTTACTTATCTACCTGGCGGTACAAATAAACTATTTTGATGTAAATGTCATTCCTTATATTATCCAATGTAACAGCAGGTATTTTCTACTGAGTTCATTACGACGCGTTAAAAAGTCCCTATTATTTTACACACGACATTGTGTTATTCTCTCTTGCCATATATGAAGACAGTGTAATAATACATAATCCACATCCATCCCTAGCTCGATTTCCTTTATCTACGTGTTATTGAAGGACTTGACAGACTTCGATGGAATAACTACGGCACTGGCAATTTTTTGGTCTGATTTGACGAAGTAGTAGGTACTATTCACAGATTAGACGAGAGAAACTGGAAGAACGTGCGTTCTCTCCATGATTGCTACGATCTTTGAATTTTCTTCCAATATGTTCAGCGTGTACAAATATACCCACGTGTACGGGAATATAACTCGACTGCAATTTTCCAGCCGAGTTAGATCGTGTGTTGTGACTTTGTAAGCTAGCTTAGGGAGAGGGAGGTCACCAATATACTAGGCTCGTAGCTGTCTGTATGCTTTCCACGGTTTCGCTCTGCGTTGCGTCCTTTGACAACAGAACTATAAACAGCACATAGAGACACGTGCTGCGGATCATAGGTGCGCTACTCTCCACCCGAACCCTCGTGTGGCCACATACTCCCTCTCGTATGTAACGTACAATACGTGCAGATTGTCGCTTTTCCCATTCCCAGGGTATCGTCCACGTGTAACTGTAAACCAGTATATTGACGTGGGACTGTATGAGTGCCTCCCAATTCCAAGTATCAGGATCAGGCTGGTGGTCTTTTTAATTTCCTGAGTAGGTGCAGATAAGAGCCTGTAATCCTCCCTCTACAAGCCAACAAGAAGCCACGAGAGTTTGTGAGCCATCTCCGTTAAGCTACTTCGAGCTGGCCCCATGTCCCCTACTATACTTGGCCAGGACCCTACTGTAGTGGAGCGCGTATCTTTAATCTGGTATAATTGTGCCACTGTCATGTCCTCTCCTTGGCCTTCCTGCGGAATTTCTTCGTCTTTTAACCTTTGAGTCTCCGTCTACGTCCTTGCCTTCTTTTATTATTATTTCGTGCCTCTCTCCCCGCTGTCTCATGCTCTCTCAACATTTTAAGGATTCATCATCTTTTTTCTTTCCGCCGAAAAATAAGGCCGATTCAAAAGCATCATCGCATTCCGGCTTTAGATTTAATCTTTTGCTCACTTCCGCTTCTTTCCGTTGATCCTTTGAGCTTTATTATCCATGCTCTTGAACTTAACCATGGTGGAAGGTATAGATGAATTCCTGTATAGTTGGGAAGATACTTGTTCGGTATAGTCGAATAATGTCTTCATAATAGTTGGCCAAAGGTTCACTATGATTTCTCAAGTTATTATCGCGCTGGGTACGCTCTTGCTTGCAGGCACGCCATTGTCCAGGAATTTGAAACCAGCGAGCATTCCGCTACGTAACGTGGCGGAATAAACTCAGGAAAATCGTGTACCCAGCCGAGTCGCGCTCCGAGCGTAGCTGCAAAATGCAATCCACATTCAGGCACTGCAGGGAGTACCGGAAGTATTCTTCAGGAGTTCTTCAAGTTGGGCCAAGTTTGCGCGTGCAACTGCCACTATCGTATGCGGAGTGAAAATTTGCAAGGTACCATTCAGAAGTGGATGGCTGCTATGGCTATTTCTAGATATATATACCAACAGTACCTGCATATGTACCGAGATGTACATGTGTTTTTACGTCTGCCTTTATAAATTTAGATATATTTCTATACAGCTATACTTAAATAGACGTGCACGACGCCCTGACAAATATAACACGTATCTGACAAAGACGAGGACGAGGATAAATGCTTGATTAACATTTATCCGACGATGCCGGGACAGAGTTTGGTTGGCTTCACAACTCGAAGTTAAGCTTTCTCAAGGAGGAAATTAATCCTTCAAGCTCATCCTGACTCCGCGTCGGTTCTCTTCTCTTCTTCCATAGCATAACCTTCTACGAGAGGAACTATTCTTTGCGTCAGACCTAAAACGTGTGTTCAGCAATTCTACCCGTTCACCGCGCCTACTATTGTCCTTCGTCACTTTCCTTACAAGAAATATCGAATCGTCTGGAGAAAGATACGCTCGGAATAAAAAGTAGGATAGATATTCTTGGGTGCCGGTAATTGTTGCCTTCTGGAATCTTTCTCTTTCTCTCTATATTTGCCAGCTTTTTTTCTTGTTTCATGGTAAAACGTCAGAACTTTTCAAAGTGATTCTACAATTCATTGTCTCAGAGTATCTAGCGTAGTACCCAAGAAAATCTGGTCCGGTCCAACGTAGACAGACCGCTGTTTCACTTTCTGACGAAGCGTGTCTTCCAGCATTCGTAACATTCCCAAGCTTTAGTATGAATCCGAAGTAATTTATTTCGAAGCACGACTTCGTAGGTGTCTCTGGTCAGTATATCGCGGGATTTCTTTACTAGAAGGAACCGTATCACGGCACTCCTACACGTGATTAATACAGTTTAGCGTTACTCGTAATGGGCCACGTGAGACGTCATCAATAAAAGTGCACGGCATCGTGGCAGATCTATTGAATGGAAAGATGAATATCCTAAAGAAGAATTACGTATCACTGGCATCAAATGGGACTGTCACTTAAAATAAGATAATGCCAATAGACTTCTACGATAGCACCGACTATCGCTGATCATACGTAACTGTGGATAGTTGCGGGATAAATTAGAAGCAAGTGAGATTGAATTACCGGCACGTTTGCACGGTATTATGTGACCTATGGTGTAATCAATATGCCAGCATTGAACTTTCAATTAGTGTCACTTAGCTCGACAAACACAGCCGCTCCTATTCCAGCCAGTTACATCGAGGAAAGCCCTGCTTTATATTTAGTTTTTACTATGGGCATTGGGACCGAGCAAACAGCATTAAAAGCGGCACTGGCTCTGGGCACTTTACGGCTGCACAAGTTCGTCGCGTGATCTCCTTTCGACGCGTTACGTAAAAGCGTACGTTCTGGCTGAACGCGGAAGCTTTCAAATTGAAGTCTGTCCTTGTGGTTTAAAGTGCGCTAAGGGTCTGACTCTATACTTTTGACTAAAATTGTTTTCATCTTTTTAACCCGTACTTCAGAGGACACGTAACACTCTGCATGTGTCTCGACATACGTCTAAATTCAATGTTCCTAAAGCAACGTACGTTCCTATACCTACTAGCTCTAGAACATAACCTAACGTTTACATATTTCCAGACGTGAAGACTCGACCGTGAGAGATAGCCACGTATACGTGTGTCTATAATATACACAACCGTTATACATAGGTATATTTATACAATATCGCGTATCTCCTGTTCTGAATATCCTCGAATAAAGGAGTCCCATCTCTTCCGATTCTTTCACGAAGCTGCCAGCGATGTCTCTTCTTGATTCCTCGTGGCTCTCGCACGTGTCAGTGGATCCCTAAAAGGTGTAGAGTAGATTTGAAAAATCATTCAAACTCGTCGAAGCGTACCTGCTAACACGACGAAGCAGATACCCTCCTAGGAAACACACAGTGCCTTTCGATAGATCCGGAAAGAATGACCGAGGGACGTTTTAAACGCGACACGCATGCTGACAATGTTTCACGTTTAGGAACAAGGCGATAAGCTCTCCTGGTGAGAGTGGATCACACGCCGTCTTCTTATTACTAGTAGCTTCGGTGGCGATAATAAATTGTTGCTGGGAAGCAATTTAGTTGGCTGTGTTAGTAACAAGCGTCTTATAGTTTCTAGGCTGTGGAAGCTTCCAACATGTGAAGTCTCAGAGGGGGAGCGAGCCACCCAAGAGTTGCTTATCGGGAGATGTCTTAACCACACGGTGGATAGTTTACATAGTTAAGGGCCTAGAGGAGTAGACGAAGGGGTTCTAGGTTCAAACCTGTGCCTTAATTGGTAACCTAAGAATTAGCGCACCAAGGACGCTGCTCGAACATTCGGTTCCTTATATTTTTCATCGATTTCTCTTTAAAATCTAAATCTTAACTGTCATATATAAGTTGCAGGAATTAAAGAAAGATTATATGAAAGCTATCGGTAACTCGCATCTTATTATCATCGTTTTATTATACGCTCGCAAATTTACTAGGATTCTGCGCTTACGCCATTTCGTATCCTTCTGCTCACGACAAACTATTTATTCCATTATCCGCTCTGTAGCATCTTCGCTACATTCTGCTTCAATTATCTTCCCGTATTTCCTGATATAATTGTTACCGTCTACTTTAGGATGGGATATATTCAGTGTCCATTGCTAAACTTTACTGTGATATAGGATACACAACCGACTGATCATCCTGTAAAGTCCTCCCTTGACCCTTCTCATTCCTCAATAACAACAGACTGGTGGGTCAAAGTGTCTTATTACTTACTCTAGGCATCCCTAACGTTATCTCGGGACCCGGATCCTTGTAGCTGTGCGGTTAACAAATATGATCGAGACATTCTTCTCTCTTCTGAGATATCATTAAAAAGTTATGTGAAAGCACGGGACCGTCTGATGTTACGATCCAAAGAATCGTTTCCGATCAATTTTTGTAATAAGTTCCAGGAAGCTGATCGCTTTCTCGGTAGATGAAATCGATGATAAGGAATGCATTTTGCCAAAAGTATCGTGTACAATGTCAATACTACTAACTAAATAAACTAAAGAGGGTTGGTCCTTTTATACTGAGAAAAATGATAGAAGGTAGGGGTTGAAAAGTCGAGAAAATCCAGTTCCAGTATAACGGGAAGGATTGGCAAGGAAATAGGTTTCTTGAAGTTTTGAGATTACGGATTTTTGAAAGTACGAAGTAGGAAGTATTAAGGAAAATATTAAGGGGGTGTTTTAGTAGAATTAGGAATTAACGGTGAGGAAGCGGCGTGCGAGGAGTAACGATTTGCTAGTCTTTATGGAAGGTGAGGATTAAAAAGGGTTGGGAAAGATATAGAATTATAAGGGACAGGTCACGGAACTTAACAATGAGCCGCAGATATACCGTCATGCCACGGAAAAGTACGCGATTCCAGAAAAAATAGGAAAGATCATCCAGCTAGCTGGAAAGGAATTGTAGGTAGAGACTCAAGTAAAATTAACAAGCTCGAGAAAACAATTAATAAAATAAATTAATATTTCAGAATCACGCGAGATGAAACGTGTGTTATAATGTTACGAAACATGTGAGACAAAGGAACACAAAAACTAAGTATGCGGTATACACTGTCCCTGAGGGACATGCCAAGCAATCGAAATATGAAATTCAACAAAATTCGAAACTTTATTCCTCAGACCGAAAGAGCTCGATAGTCCTTTATGATTCTACGAAATTACAGTTCGATAGAGATACCGAAACATACGTGTGACAGTCGTTACGAAAAATCTACACGACATCCTGACGTAGGGCGGGATGATTCAGGCAATTTGAATACCGTTACCAGCACGGACGAGATCGCGGAGTAAGATAGGAAAGCATACATAGAATATAAGAAAATAAATGACCTAAATATCGCGAAATAAATAATATGAGAAATAAAAGAGAAATAGAAAAAGTAATACAATAGAAAGATAAAAAATCTAGCATATGATTAGCTGAACCCTACTACGCAAATACACAAGAAGCGTGGTTCACGGAATCTTTACACACTTCTCCAGGATCACGGAGGCTTAAAAGCTAATGGATATAATATGCAAAGACAATCGGGAAATATATAATATTCAGAGCCTGATGCACGAAACCTTTCCCTGCTGGTGAAACCCGAGCCTCTCATAGGCCACAACCGGGAGGGTAGAAACGAGACACATGTAACAATTGCGTCTTTGCAGAAGCCACGAAGGCGGACAAAATTTCGTTCTCAGTACAGCGAGACTCTTACCGTGAACGATGCAATACTTCGCGAGACAATAACGAAAACTTGCATAGGCGCATCCGGTTAAGACGGCTGGCAACGAAAGAATGCTCGCACGAAGGATTTTTTCCTACGGGTTGGATCAGTGTCTTCCTTGTCGCCAAAGCCAAGGCCTTCTAGGCCAATCGTCATCGCAGAAGAATTCGCCAATCATAGCGCTACACGCTAATTTCGAAGCACGGTGTTGGGCTCCAATATGGGACTTCAGTTATCAAAATATTAAATCACTACGCCTATCACAAGAACGACGCAAAAAGATAATGCTATAATCGGTGCCTTCCTATCGGAAACATTAGAGACTCGGAAGGACGGTCTAAATTCTTTATACTGCCTACACGAGCAATCATAGTTTACGTAGTCTGGTCGCAAGGTCTTATAAAAGTCTGTCAGAACTCGTTGCGGTAGCGTCGGGTGTTCAGGTGTCTTCTGGCGGTGATCCTGGACTTGGTCAGGACTGATGGGTGGCAGAGGTTCATATCACCTTGCCAGGGTAGCTCACTTCCGTTTCAGTACGTGTGATGTGCCCTTCTTGGGATATCAGTACCGGCGATACTATAGTAATACGAGATGATCCATGGCGATGTCTTCTACGTGACCAACTCTCTACTCAATTTGGGAGTCGTCGGCTGGAGGCTGGAGGCGCCGGGCGTCTTGACTGTCCTTCACTATCCCTTGCATAAGTGATGACGACTTTCATCCTGCTGTATCGACACTGGTACTCGTATCTGGATTTTCATACGAGTGGTTACCGCGGCGTGATGATAACCGAGTACCAGACGCATGAAATAATTATACAATAAAATTAACCTAATTCCTATAAGAATTAATTTTTGAACCCTGGTGTTCTTGGTCGGTACGTCTCGTGACATCTCTCAACGGACAATACTGCGTCCCGTGATCGAAACACACTAGTTATTAATTCCAGGACTTTGTAACCCGATATTTTACCATCACAGTGTGCACGGTGAGCTATCCTAGACTCCGAATGTGGTTGGAACCTCCGTATGTATTAGGTGCGCTGTTCTCTAATCAGATTACCCGCACCTACAGGCATCGTGTTCCTTGATATCGTATTATAAACATGTCAGGGTACCGATATGCACGACAGTTTTCTATTCGAATAGTTAATTCGGTACTCTGTCAACAATCGACTACAACTTCTTATCAATAACTCTCTCACATTGTCATTTAAGTTTTCGTGTCAATCTCACCTTAACCGGAGGGCGGGAGTAATCTGATTCGAGAGTAGCGTGCCTAATACATACGAAGGTTCTTTCCAGATTCGGAGTCTAGGATAACTCTCCTTGTATAATGATGAAACTGTGGACGTTGAAGTGCCATCGGCATTGCCATGTCGCCTTGGTAATTAGTGGAATAGCATCGAGTGCAAGTTACGACCTATCGAGGGTCAACCGTACGGTCGATGGTCTAATCGATATCCGATCATTCGAGTGATACGTCAAGTACATCCCACGCGGTCGGCCTCTGTACGCAATCATCCTACCCTATGAAACGCTCCTGTTGTATACGTATATTGTATATATAACAATACGTACACAGATACATATATATAGACATATATATTCGATGGTATTTATACATATATAGAATTAACCCTCACAGATTTCCGATCTACGACCAATAATTAAGTTTTCCATTAATCGTCGAGGCAGCTGTGCTCACATGGCCAATGCTCAGTCACCTACGCTGGCGAGACCTTCCGATGTTCTCTGCCAAACTGGAACGCACCAGACTTGCCCTACCATACGACACCAAACCACCATAGTTTATACGGTGATCTTTATCGATTATAATTACTCCAGAGCAACAATGGAGCTAGCACCACTTGGTACAGGAAGGTGGATAAATATTATCGATAAACCAGAAAACCCTGAGCCAGTGATTTTTTTTTTAATTCATGGGATGAAATGATTTTTCAAGTGAAGGAGCTTGTATAATATATTGTGTAATAAATTCCTCGTCATATTGTATGTTTTACAGTATATTTTTAATGGTAGCTGAAGTGCGGTTATAGTTACAAGTTTGATCGATACTGTTTTTCGGTCCCAGTAAGGTCGAGATTACGATATCTTTTTAAACGCCCTACCTTTTCCTTTCAACTTTCTTCCTGGCGCTCGCTCGTTCTACGCTGTCTGAAGCGCCTGGAGCAAATTGGCGCCACCGCCCTCCTACCGTCGACTTTCCGGGTGAGCTGCTTGGGCCGAGTAGTAAGAAAATAACATTATTTGAAAGTGTAGTATACTAGAAAAATCATTATACTCTATTACGTGAAGCGAGTTCAGCATATAGTGTTTCTGAAGAGAATTAATTTTTAATCGGTTCTCTTAATGAGGGTCGAGTTAAATACAGACAGGTTGCGCGTATAGACATGGTTTTTATAGCCTGGCAAAATTACTGTATTATGTTCAGTTCGAATTCTACTGACCGGGGTTCAAAAAATGTATGGGGAGAAACTGGTCTAATGGTAGATAGTTATAGTAAAATTCTTAATTTTAATCATGGACTTCTGTATCTCGCTGTAGCTTTGTAAAGTTAAAAATTGTCTTCTACAGCAGCAAGGCGTTCTGTAAATTGGATCTATCAGCGCGTTCGGATGGTGCTACATCATGCTGGAAGCAGCGGCTAGAGAGAAGGAGCACCTCCATCTTTCAACGTCAGTACAGCCTAGCTCTACAACATAACAGAAGCTACCTAACCCTCGCGATCCCCGTGCTGAACCCTGCACGCTGCTCGATAGCCAATCCAAGTTTTTATGGTTCCCTACTCGGTCGGCTATCACCGACTGATTAGGCACAGCTTGATTCGATTTGATTAATAGTCCTGTTCGTACCATTGGCTTTGAAGGCAGGCCAAACCGATCGCCACAGAAGTGTGGTTTCAGTCGTTCTGCTTCGAAAATGGAACTCGGTTTTGGATCTTCCTATCTCACCTATATTCACGTTGCTTCGTCACTGCGGAGAGCACTCCGTGGTCAAAATGCTCTCGTAACTTCTACAACTTTTCCAAATAGCGGAAAATCTCAGAGTTCCTTACCGAACCTTTTACCGTCGATGTACCTAACCAGGTTACCAAGTGGTAACGGAACTCGGACAGTCAGACCTCTCACTGAGAGAAGGGTGCCGGAAGTCGAAACTTTCCAAACATCTTGCTTACACCTAGTTAGATTAACCGCTCGAGTACACTAACTGGTCAGCAAAACTTGGAAGTTATCCGAAAATCTTAAAAGATTGAAGGTGGTAACAATCTGTACCAGCTACTTGAGATGCTATTATACGTAACGAATACTAACGAGTTCCTTAATAAGAATATCAGTATCTAGACGTAATCTAAAAGTTTTGAGATCATGTTCTTAATTTCAAATATAAGAAGTATGAGCTCTACAGGTTGTATCACGGAGAAAAGAGAACAATAATGATTACTATGGTTATAACAGCTTGAAATCCCAGTTGAAATGGAAATTATGTGACAAATAGGCATTAACGTTTCTAAAGTACTTCTTACAGGATTTTTTAAGGGATCAACACTTTTCAACAAAGTGGGAATCACTACTGATGCTCACTGCTAACCCGACCAGTAACCGTTACTGTTCTCTTTTTCCGGTGTACAATGAAGATCGATGCATCCAGTGGGGACACGAGAGAAAATAATTCAAGTATTTATAGAGACTCTTGATAGATACTTATATGCTTTAAGCACATACATTCTTGATGTTTCAAGAGGTCGAAAGCCGATCATATATAGGAGGACGGTGCCAGTTTGAGTCAGGGGTAGAGAACCGCTCGAAATTTGAAGTGGAGCATCAGGTAGGGACATTGGGTATTTCTCTGGATAGGCATAAGGTTAAGCGGCCACAGGGCAGCTTCCAGAGTCCTCAAGCCTGCTAATCCTACATTGGCAAGGCAATTAACTCCGAGTGGGGATAGGGATCTTGTTTGGATGCCTCCGCGTGGTGTGCGCACCGTGGCCATGTAATATAGCCGAGTAGCTACCAAAGCGTGGCTCTAGTTGTGCTTCAGGGATCACAATATCCTTCCATCCGTATAGAAACATCTGACGACGAGAGCGACCTCAGACCTCGACTTCACCCTGTATTCCCGGAAAGATAATCAAACTTCTTGCTATATCCCGATCTCGCGCATCAGGCCCAGGACCCAGTATGGACTTCGTTGGCGTTATCTGTAACTAAGCTAATCTCGCCAAGAAGTCGAGGAACCTAGGCTACCCGGCCACTACATGATTCTACCAATCCAGCAAAGCCCCCAGACCCGTCTAATCCTGCCTAGTTCTATACTGTACCACTCAAGGTATACCTAACCTTTATATCGTATACGCTGTATATCCGGCTAATCAAAGTCCAAAGTCCTTCTTGAACGACCTCAGCGTGGCCTCTTTTATTGCTCAACGAATCCTTTACTTTTAAACTCACGCTTTCGTTACGTTAATGTCTCTTTCTCTTCTAGTTGGGTCAAGGGTGAATTTCAAAAGTGGATGGAATCTCTTAGAGAGAGAGAGAGAGAGTATCTTTTTTCGGATAATCTGAGGGATATCAGACGTATTTGCTCCTATATCTTTACGTAAGAATGTGAATTGCCGTCCAATTTTGATTATTCTTTTTTGATATTTGTTCACCTGATCGAGTAATGAAAATGAAAAATATGGAAGAGGTCTGCGGAAGATGTCTAGGACGAATCTGGTATATGATCCGGCCACATATTTTTTTCTACGATCTTCGAATTCGTTCTGTACTCTTAATCATTGATTTTAAACAATTTCCTATACTTGTGGTAAGACTTTTCTCCATCTGTACATCTGCGCATACGTAGAAAGCTGAGAAACATATAATCACATCCATAATGGAAATTTCATTATGAAATTCGAGGGTCCGTAGAGGTCCCAGCTAGTCCTCTAGTCGCTCAGGGGGTCCTAGATGGGCCCTGGATTTGGCAAAGGATATTTCTGGTAGGTATTCAGAGGAAGGTCTGATATGCTGTGATAATACGTAAATATTTAAATATTCATATTGAAAAAAGTTATAACCGATATTATGCTTTATGTCTATCTGTTTGCCACAGGCTCCGTAACTACTGAACGAATTTTTATGGGATGTTTTTTAATATGATTCCATATCTTTCCAGTGAAATTTTCATTCATATTGAATCACGCTACAAAATCTACAAGCGGAGTAATAACCAAAAATATATGTACAAATTGGTCATATTCGTTATTACTCTCAATTACCATACATATAATTTTTAAGAATATTTTAGAAATACTAAGTTAATACTAAAGGCACACCAACATTTATCCAAGTGAAGCTGGGTCGAACAATTAGTACTTTCTAAATCTATCCCATACCTGGTTTCATTTGTTCCATATATTAATTGCATACGTGCAATTCATAATATTGAAATTTTATTTAATTACTATACATATATAACCAAGACGGAAAATATGTATACACAATGAGCTATTATTATTACATTCCTATAAAAATATAGATATGGAATTTGCATTAATTCCTTTACTATACTTTGCTTATCAGATGACTCAGATCTGTATTCTATTTATTTATATTCTATTTTGTCAACGAATTTTGATCATGGCCATTATTGTGATGTTTTTTCCGTCTCTTGGGTAATTTTTGTTGATATATTACGGGATGAAGGTATATTACTGTGAATCACCGTGATATGTATTAGGTTGTCCGGAAAGTTCGTGCCGATTTTGAAGGTAAATTGAAACGCAGCTTATTTAAATTTGGTATACATTTATTAAATTATATATAGGTGCCATTCTGTTCCACAACCTTTCTCCATCTTTCGTGCAACTTGAGAATTCCGTTCTTCCAGAACGTCTTAGGTTTTTCGGCGAAAAAGTTTTCTAAATAGATTTTTATCTGGATCAAAAAATTGAAATTTTTTTCATTAAGGGAATTTCGTAATGATCGGGATAAGTGGAAATCTGAGGATGCGAGGTCCGGTGAATATGGTGGATGGGGTAAAACATCTCATCCGAACTCCAACAACTTTTGTCGAGTTGTCAACGACACATGAGGCCATAATCTATAATCCATACCATAATCTAAGGCGTATAAAACTTACAAAAGTTAACATATCTGTACCAAAATTTTTTCCAAATATGCCTAAAGTACCGTCCTTTAGAATATGTCCACATTTCATTTGTTTCAATAATTATGATATATTCAGGTCCGTTCTCATGCGATCTACCGAAAACCGGCACGAACTTTCCGGACAACCCAATATATTAAACTGAAACAAAATGTTCTTTTCTCCAATATTGAATTTTGAATACAATCATATTAACACATTCGCTGCCATGAAGAAGTATACATACAAAGAAGTATACATACCTTCATCAATATGGAAGTTCCTTCTTACTGAGAGAAATAAGAGATAAAAAGTGATTTTTAAGTTTTAATAAAAATATAACCGTAATGAAACCTATGGTATTTTATCTATTAATATTGTATCATATGTTGCTTGTACGTATATTTTACGTATCAAAGAAATTCACATAACTCATTTTTTCACAGGGTATGTATACATTTTTTTTTATACAACTGTATAAATATGTCGATCAGTTTTTCGAAGTAAAGCCATTTCATATATGAATATATTATCTAAAAATCATGAATAAAAAGAAGAATGAATGTTGATCAAACATTCGCATACGAAGACGTAATGGTCCAATATTATGGAAATGACAGATGCAGCAATATCTATGTGCATTCATACTGTGACAATTATAAGCGAAACAGTCACTATGTATACTCAGTACTAAACGAGAAATTCGTAATTAATATTAAGAGCCATTAACAAGTCTGTCCATAAATATCGCACTAATGAAACGAACTCGACTCCAATAGATTTCATGAAATTAACATATAAAGATTAATTGAAAACATACATCGACTAACAAGACAATACGTCAATAAACCCTTAAGTTTACCATCGACTTACAGTGAATAAGCTCCATTAATACAGAATTGATGATAGGCATTAAGGATCACTACATGTGACTGACGTTTATCAAAACCGTCATAATCGAGAGATTAAACATAAATCGTAAATCAATACCGAAAGCTGTCGCATTATCCAATTGCACTTTACCACCGATGTTTCGGATCAATGAACTGAATCCATCATATTGAGAATAACTGAAAATTGCAAGAGTTTCATAAATCATAAGACAAGAAACAATCTTAGAAACGTTCGACATTTTCCAGCATGTTAAGGTTCATGGTCACTCAAGGATACTTAGAGAGGTTTAAAAAAAAAATAAGGAAATTTTAATCATACTGATTATATACCAACGTTTCGAACGACGATTTTAATTCGTTGAATTTAGAATATTTGCTGAGTGATTATCTTCGTGTAACTCGTAAGATTACTGTAAGTACCAGTTTGGCATCGAGAGGTATATATTGGTGATGATCAAGTCCCGCCAAGTATTTCCTGCTGGCAGTTGGCGCCACTGAGCTCGGTAATGAGTGGTAAACGTCAGTGACGCAGGTGAGCGTGTTGCGCGCAGGGCTGGTAGAAGGATAATGGGGATGCAGAAAGTGAGCGAGAGTAATATAGAGAGAGGAAGGGATGGGGGGGAGGGAATCAAATAGCTGGCAGGTACAGAGACGACTCTGAAATCTGAAGTAAGTTAATTTGATTATACCCATAACGAAAAGCGGTGAGGAATAATCCGGCAATATAACGACATCGACTTAGCTATTGCCGGCGCGATTCTATTGCACGGTTGTATAGTGCCTATAGGGGTTGTGGGGTATGGAGACTATACTGATTGGCCCCCAGCTGGGGCAGCAGTAAACATTCCCTCGCACCAACCTAGGCGAGGGGCAATTCACCCCCCTACCGTCTCCAAGCAGTTTAAGCCCGATTTAATGGGGTGGAAACGCGCGGCCCGATCAAGTTGTATTCAATTATCCCTCCCTTATTCTCTATCCTGCTTCTACAGAGTGTCTCGCAAGAAAGTATATGCGTCACTCGGTCTGCACCATCTGTATTATTCTATGGGATAAAAATATGGACCGGAACTTTGAAGTATGAATCGTTTTAGTTTATTTAAATTTTTTTTTACTATATCCAAACCTTTAGACATTTCTATTTCACAAAGTGTATTTATGAAAATATTTTTGTATATCAAGAAAAGTTGAACTGTGCCATTCTGTTTGGTATATATTTACTAAGCATTTATACTAGCTCGTAGCTGCATCTGATAGGTAGCAGCTGACTGATACTAGGCAATATTCACTGGACACTACACTGTACTGGCTAAAGGCTTTCGGCCTTGTGAATTTGGCCTACATGTAACATGAACGCAGGTAGATCGTACTATAACTGTTTCATGATTTGCGCCTTGAACAGGGAATGCTCGGACTGCTTTGGCTGTAAATAGGCGGCTTTACCTCGGCTGGTAGCGTGCTCGCTAATTTCACCCTGGTGCTGTAGTTATATAGTTGAAAATTAGGAACCGGATGGACCCTACGATTCTGACATGCGTTTCGTACGACGTCTAGTTAATTCCTGGACGAATAGAACGGGATATAACTGATCCTGGAGAACCAACCCTACGTTCTAAAGATGTCGAGTAGTCGACTGTTCACTGTGAGCCAACTTCAAATTAATGTAGCGCCAAACTTCAAAATTTACAGTACAATTCCCACTCTAACTCCGCTTTAAAGAAGTCCCGTTATTAGAGTTACATCCACTGGCTACGAATTAGCGTTGTTCCGAGTTACGGATTAGGTCATCCGGCCTTTAACTTTATCCTTACGTTAACTCGCTACTAATGTGGAGTCAACCACCCACCTATTATCTATCCCACGCTAGCCAGCCAGTCAGCCAACCAGCTAGCGATGATTCAGCCACTTCGACTGTAAAGATGTCGCGTCGTCGGATGTTATCTCAGCTAACTCCATTATTGTCATAACCCGGAAACGGAATTAGGTGTCCTAGAAGTTCTGAACATTTTAGGATTTATCCATGTGGTTCTAATGTATAACAATTTGATCCAAGGGATATAAGTCAATTGTCAAATGCCTGTAATTAACCTAATGACAATAATTAATGTTTTAGATTAAATATTTTTCATGAGGCATCTTGTACAATGCTTGCATATACAGGCTGTAACTTCTCCGGGGTCCGATGAGGAAGGAGCCCATTTCGGCTGAGAATCCGTCTTCTTCTATTTGTAATTGTTATCGTAGGAATAATATTAATATTGTAGTATAGCCAGCACGCGTATCAACACAATATTCTAGTTGGACAAGGTACAATACAATATTAATATTATTCCTGCGACAACAAGTATAAATAGAAGGAGGCGGATTCTCAGCTGATATGAGCTCCCTCTTTGGACCCCTGAAAAGTTACACCCTATATATAAGTGGTTTGCGTGATGCAAGCTTCTGTTCGCTATCAATTTCTGACCTCCTAGAGTTAACGAGGAACGATCAGACTATACGAGTCCTCATCGGAAGCACGAAACGTAAAAACTTGATAGGACGATAAACAAAGGGATAATGGTATTTAAAGACCATAAGCATTTGGATCGCATTTATATGATGGAAGGTTATACAGTGTTTTATTAAGGAGACTCTATGGACTGTATAATGATCTACAAGGGTGTACATCGCGAAGCACTTTATTGACTTGTTCTTCTGGTAATGCGACTAATAATGACATTTTTCATTAGGTGCATTACGCGATAAAAATGTTTAACGTCGTTTAAATAATTTATTAATTATTCGCGCTAACTGTAATTTTAACCTTTGGGGAACCGGCCCAGACCATTTGGGCTTCCGAAAAAAGCCCAAAGATTTGCCGCAACATTTGTTGGTTATATATCTATAAATTTGTAACATCAAAAGATCACTAGTTTTCGGCGAAAATTCCGACCCTCTGAACGGTAAGGGGCCTTTCTACTGGCTACAGTCACGGTGCCTGCAAATCATAGATTGTCTGAGTTTTATATAAAATTTTGCTTAATCCCGCCAGATGCACTTTGCCTCAAGTCGAACGATCTTTCAATTTTAGTTTCCAAAAAACATAATCAAAGAATGAACGGAACGGATCACTCCTTAATTTCCTGAATATTCCTTTTTAAATTACAATATAACGAATCGTTATGCGTCCGGTGAGTTAAAGCAAAAACTTATACAAAATTTGTATAGTCCATTATTTTTACGAACCGTGACTCTAGCCAGTAGGCAGACTTGCAGATTACGAGTGAAGTTCGGATTGGCTGCGTTTTACATCGCAATCTGATGAACATATTTGTGGCTTAAAATATTGTTCAAATATTTAATTGCATATTTTTATTTGAAAGAGAATGCAAACGATCAAAAAACATGTGAAATATATTTTGGTAATGCGATAATTCGTTTTGCGTATAAATGCATATAATGGGTTGCATGTAAAAATAAGTATATTACGATTACAAGGAACTGTCACGCTATAAATATCTTTATAAGTCAACTGCAATGAATAAAAAATACATAAGGAATAAAAATAAAAATTTAATAATAGCAGAGTGTCACATTGTACACGAATTTTATATGGGCGATGAAAAAAGGGCGATACAGAAAAGAAAACTTTTAAGACAATTTTCAAAATTTCTCCAAAATTTAAGATGAAAATTTCGAAAAGTGTCTACATCTCGAATGTAGACACATTCATACACATCTCATACGGTTACATCTAATGCTTAAGATCAATTCTAAACATTATTCGAATCTATCGTACTCTATAAGCAAATACCGTTGTTCCAGATGTTTCAATAATCCGGTAATTGAATTGTCCATTCTTCGGTAATTCTAAAATTTATGATTTTAAAATCGCCAACATCGCTTTGTGCGGATTTTCGCTGTTGACGGGCTCCGCATATGTTGCATAATGAATTATTCAATCGGCCAGTGAACAGTATTTTCTTTCCTTTGCGCCGTTTTCAGCGTATGGTACTTGTACATGTATAGGCTTCACGTTATTTTCATTTTTTATCCAATCCAATTGTACCATTAATAAAACGGTAACATTCTAAAAAAGAAAACACCACCAGAAATTGACACTCTTGCAGTATATCGATATTATTCCTATAGATATTAGCGATAAAATAGCATTGAGCATAATATATGTATAACATTCTTATATGTATTACTTCAATGCTATCAATAACTCTATTATATTTCGAATTGATCTATTCATACTGTCTATTTATTTTTAAACTGACTACCATCCATACTTCTTCTACGTTTTTCGAAAACACCTATTTAATCTTACAACATCTACATGTCTAAATCCGTTCCATAATAAATGTACCAATAGAACTATCACTACAAGCTGGTTTCCCTTAAGTCACAACCGCTTGGAACAGGCAGTCGCATCTTATACATTCGCCGTTCCAAAAGAATATTAACTTCACTGATGTAGAACTTTTAAAATTGAAAGTGCTTCGAATTTCCAAATAATGTTCCATTAACCTGCTCATGATTTTTTTCTGTAAATTTGACCCATTTTAGTTAAGCGGCTCATCCAATATTTTTATGCACGCATAAGACACTAAACTTTTGCATATTAGTGCGTGTGCCGTTTTGAAACCGGAGATGCTTGAGATCTGTAAATATTACTATTCCATCTACATCCAGAACTTGATATTCTCTACAAATGTTTACGGTTCAGCTGTTCGTTTGGAACCTTACCACAAAATTTTGCGTGCACCTACATATGTATATACACACACATCCCTTTTTTTGGTTGGCTAATGCATAAGACACTCCCATGTATTTTATGCGGTCGTACTTTAACACAAGTTGATACGACACATGTAATACATGCACATCAGCACAAAAGCATAAAGGCAATATGCACATAATTAAAAATGGACATTCGATATTATCTTGAGCGATGGGTAAATCTTGAAATATGGTTAAATAGATCGTTCATTGTATACAAGATTTGTGAGACATATAACATAGTTATCTCATACTTAACATGTGGATTCTTATCTATCATACATATTCAATATATGAGCCATGTCAAACATTTTAACTCGAAGGATAAGGGTTTATAAAGATAAGACTGAGATACTTGCTTGCAAAGTAGAAATAAGTGATATATCTCAAATTTGGCGGAGAACGGGAAAACGGATCTGATTATACGTATATTCAAGTTTTTGAATTTCAGCCAATTCAAAAATATTAGGCCCGAAGAGATCATGCAAGAGATTTATCCTTACATGCGTTCTCTACAGTATGAAGCACCTCAAGTTGTGAGAGGCATGGGGACTCACGTTAAACAAGCTGCAAGTTGAAACTTGCAATTTGCTTCCTCCGAATCGTAAGTAGTGTACGAAGTCCTTATATGAGGAAGCATTTTCATTTTTTTTTATCTTTGGCTTCCTCATAGATAAATTTCCATCTACTACCCACGATTCAGAGGAAGCAAATTGCAAAATTAAAATTCTTGGCACCCTCATATAGGGACACTACTTACGATTCGGAGGAAGCAAATTGCAAGTTTCAACTTGCAGCTTGTTTAACGTGAGTCCCCATGCCTCTCACAACTTGAGGTGCTTCATACTGTAGAGAACGCATGTAAGGATAAATCTCTTGCATGATCTCTTCGGGCCTAATATTTTTGAATTGGCTGAAATTCAAAAACTTGAATATACGTATAATCAGATCCGTTTTCCCGTTCTCCGCCAAATTTGAGATATATCACGGCTAAATGATACTCTATACTTTTCGAAAATTGGAGCTCAATCGGTTAAAGTTGACGGGAGTTATATTGATAAATTTAATTTTTCGAAAAATTCAAAATATCATAAAAGCAAAACTTCTCGATGGATTCGGCCCAAATTCAATACCAATCAACCTTGGATATATATCTCTTTTTCAATAACTATTTAGACGATTATCACAAAATTTGCGATCGCTAGTGTGAACGTCCTTTTTTTGGAAATTTGAAAATGACATCAATTTTGAGTCACAGCTTGAATCATGACGAAAATTATAGTCAATGAAGGGATTATAGAGCTGCATATGCCTGCAAAATTGGGGGGCTGTAGCTAAAACCATTCTCGAGTTATACACGTTTGAATTTTGGGAGGCCATTACACACATACACACACACAGCCACATACATCCGGACATTTTCTCCAAACGTGTTTTCTCGACGTTTTGGACATTCTGAACATGGTGACATGAAAATCTCGACAGGAAAATTTTCCACCGTCACATAGCTTCCTCTATGAGGAAGCAAAAGTAAATTTTTTTTAATGTAGTAATTTGTTCTCCTTGATAACCGATTTCTTTTGTGATCTAATAGAAGCACTAGCTCATCTCAGTAGCTGTTATGCTGTTTACAGGTACGTTTCAAATAATACCTAGAGCTCGACGAAGCGTGCTTTTGAGGACACTCTGTATTCCCTTGTGAACCTCTACACGGCACTCTCATCGTTCAGGAATGGTTAACGTGTGTGCGAGCGAGATTGTATTTGGATTGAGTGGAGAAACAGACGGCCGTTGTGCGCTGGGATTCTATAGTCGACCTCATGGAAGCAATGCCATGAAGAAAGTCTTAATGCAAAGTTACAGCCTTATTCGATAAGCTTTCGGAGATTCACCTCCGATTTAGCATTGATTTTCTCAAGCTGGTACTTAACGGCTTTCACTTCCACGAAACTCCCGCGGAAGATACGCTTTTCTTCGAGAGTTCGTATTTTCGTTGCTTTATATATAATTATAAAATGAGGCAAAGATTGAATATTTGAAAATCAAATTAATAAGAGAAAGGTAATGAAAAAAAAAAAGTAATAGTAGTAAAGAGATTCTAGAGCGTTAAAAAAACATGTAAAAGGTAACAGTCTTTCATAGCACAATATTATCTGACGCAATACAATCCTTTCCTCGCGACACTTCCTGAAATGGAAACGTTAAGATTACAGGATGCAATCAATTACAATGCTAAGACAATCTATATGTATATTCTAGTTGTTTCTCGAGTGTTACTAGTTTTAATTGTCATCGTATAAAACATAATTTTCCTCTTATTACGGTAAAATGACCTTGAATAATTAGCCGGGCATTTCATCATTAATTAGTCTCGCGAGATGTTGGCTTCCGTTTACTCTTACCGTAATGATTAAACTTTCTTCGAAATTGCGGTTTATCCGCTTGTTACCAGATTTCCAAACTCATAATAATGTTAAGGATAGACGTAGCAGGTACGAAAATACATTTTACTTAATTCAGAAGCCAAGCTAAAACGAAACATCAGACAGCCCCAGTAGTAGCTACTACAGTGATATGTTAAGAGCTTGAACGAAACTAGAAAGGAAGAATTAAAGAGATAAGATAAAAAAACATAGAAAGTACCTACATAAAACGAAAACAAAATGACACGAAGGGTAAAGAAAAAAGAATCATGAAATTCTTCCACTCCGAACCAGCATAAATCTACCTTAACGTGTGCTTTCCGCTGCACTTGGCCAGACTATGTGTGCTTAGAACGGCGTTCAAATTCAATACGGCCAATCCACCACTTACCTGGTTGGATATAGCCTAGGTATATTCGTGCTTGTATATTACTGTTGCGCATAGAGAAGCCAGCGGTGTAATCTAAGAGCAAACGTACAATAAAATTGTATAAGACAAAAGTTCGTCAACAGTAAGATATGTTTTAGACAATTCGGTGCTCGAAAGACTTTTAATATTTCAAAATCCACAAAGTTATACCCTTCGGCTAGAAAACGTACCAAGGATGGACGTTACTGACTAGTAAAACGGTGAGCGTTGCGATGCTCTACGTCGGAACGCGTTACGGTCACCGAGGATCTTCGAATTAACTCATACTCGCTCACGTGCTACCGCCGGATATGACTTTTGAGAGTGTGACACATAGAAAGGGAGTTTCCACGAGTAACTCGTGTTCACTGGCGAGGAACCACTGGCCGCACTCACTCCCAGCCCTTCAATCCTCGCCAGCATTTCAACCCTCTAACCTTACTCACTTATTCACGTTTCAGGACGATGAAACTGCCGAGTAATATAGTCCGTTTCTGAAGGCTGAACGATGAAAGGATCTCAGTGTCGAGTAACCTACCTAGTGAGCTCCTGGTAAAGAGTTCTAAGGTATCACCGTGGAAATATTTTTCTAATGATGTATTAATTACATCTACATCCCTTCATCATCTCCGACGAATTAGTTGCACTCGATATTCCTCTATACGGGCATCTTATACAGCTTCATGCGTTTCCTAATTGTGTAACGAATAGCTAGTATTACTCCAGAGCCTGATTTGATGTTTCTTTAATAGGTATTACGTATTGGAAATTTTAATAAAGATTCATGACTTTTTCCAGGAATAGACTATTTATCCAAAGATTCTATAATACTCCAATTAATTTCTTTTACCTCTTTTGATAGTAAGACAAGTAAACTGTTTTTCTATAATAATAAAGATTATCTATAGTGAGCAGCTACTTTCAATCCATTTGCTGTCACCTCGACGGTTGCATGCATCTTAATCAGTGGGAGATCAATCTAAGGTAACAAAGTCTTAGAAATAAATGTCGAAATAAAAAATAAGATTCCTTTACATTCGTAGTATACATATGTATACCTGTGAAAGTATTCATAGGAGTGTAAACCTCGATTCATTGCTTCTATCCATTGGTTTTCATTTCGCACTGAGAGTATCTACCATGAACCGTAGTTATCGCGGAACAATGCGTCCAGCTTTATAACTCTTCTCTTGCGTTCGGCACGTAGGGTATTTCAACTATGACGGAGAATCAGAAGAGCATGAAGTGGCAAAGCGAACCCTAAGGCCAGGAAGGCTAAAGCTATTTCATGAAAGCACCCAAGAATTTAGTGATTTAGTAAAGAATGGGAGACTTGTATTTCTCATACTTTTATTTTTTCATAATTCATACCTGATAATTATTGATAGGTAGAACTTCTTTCTTTTCATATCTAAAGTTTAAAAGAAACGTGTCATATAATATACCTAGGTACATATAGCGTTGCTTTATTTATCACGTATACTCGCAGGCGATAATTATACCATTTAATGGAGTCCAAGTATTAATATTGGAATATTTCTTGAAGTTATTCTGTAATAGCGATAACAAATAAAGTCTTTCTGATATTGCGGCCTTATACCATTCATACATAGTCGTACATTGACACAGTTGAAATAAGACTGTACAGCAGTTCACTTCGTTTCTAGTAACTCTCATAGAAGAAACTATTCTCACCCACTGCTTTGATATAAACAAATTCATTTACGGAAACCTAGAAAATTGTGAGTAATCGATACAATAATCTTATATACATTTTGGTAAGTAAAATTAATATATTAATTATTATATCAATAACTTTATTTTGATTTAATTTTATACCGAGAGAATTTTTTTCCCACTAATATACATTGCCTATTTATCACCGTTTAGTACGCACTTTTAATTTTTTGATATAAATCTAAAATTACGTATATTTATATTAACACAGTAATATATCTACAAGCCTAAGAATTATCTATTATTTTAATAATAATTCCTGACGTTTAAATATATACGCAGAATATAAGAAAAGGACTTTAGTATAATGTATTCACGCCTAGTTTATTGTTATGAAATCCATGACCTTGTCATATCTTATCAAGAAACTCGGTCGAGTCTCGCGACAAGTACAAACAACCGGTTGTACAGGGCACGACCCGCCGAGACTTTACCCGAGCCAAGTCTTGTACCTATTTTTGGAATCAAATATCTTACGAATTGGTATATATGAGAGAAAGTTATTGATAGATTCATTATAGGAATCGGGAGTTCGGAATCAATTGTCACCAAGATCAAAGAGCTTGGTTTACGAGATCAGGACGTATTGAGAGGGCGAGCGATATCAGCTTATTTGTGTTCCGTCGTCTTCACATGTTCATTTACTTTTCTAGACGACGGATGACTACTTAGCCTTTATTATTAGGTTGGAACATAATAATCCGACAACTATTTTGATATTAGTCTCAAACTTTAGAGAAGCTTTTGAAAATTTCTAGGAGTGCGGGTATGAATACTAGATTGCGTGTCCAGTGCAATATTGTTAATGATGAATTATATGTTAATTAAAATTGTATTTACTCTTTAAGAAAAATATAACGAGAAGTTTATCTTAAAAAGTTTTAAAATTATTATGTTCCAACCTAATATTTTTTTAAACAACAGATGGCGCTGGCAATTCACAGATATACAATACAAAAAAAAACATATTTTGTGTGTCAAGCTGCCTTCACAACAGCATAAAATTATTAATTAATCCTTTAACCCTCACAAGAAACAGACCATTCGCGTACAGCACGCGCGCGCCTGCGGGTGTGTGTACGCGCGCGCAACTCGACGTAGTTTCCTGTATTTTATATGGTGGAATTCGAGTTCTAGGGTGTCCAGGCCTTCCTCTCCGCAGTTCCTTATGTCTAGGTATCGGACGAGGAATTTCAAGGTATCTCGAAGTCAGTAATGTAAATACAATATTGGGCACGGATCCGCCAAGTGGTACCCAATAAGATACTCTTAACGTTTTTATTAATTATTAAATGACCATTATTACATAATTAAATATAAGAAGCAATACTAACACCAAAGAGTATCAAAGATGTTACAAGAAATTTCAAAAATACAATTGAAATTATGAGTTAATGCTAGATCATATAATATACATATATGTAGTAACTTATGCTTCTTGGCAGTATAATATGAATTTTTGCTAGTAGAACAATAATGCATGATATAAATGTACGTATTTCCTTTTAAGGTGGGAAATTCACAACAATTCTGTACTCGATAAGGATTTTTCCGCGAAACGGTTTTTCTAGGGGATAATATACAGTATGTATACATTTGCATTGATAATTGCAAAATCGTGTACCAACGAGCGTTATAACCGGTGACAGATTTTCAATAATAATAGTAGAAGTTACGTCGGTGATTGAAGTATTATCATTATATAGCGATACGGTGAACTTCGCGACAACGTTAAAGTGTCGTTAAAACTGTACGAAATCGCCGAATTAACTGTTCGCAGCGCGCGTGCCACCGTCGTGCCTTGACAGTTCGCTAGAGCCGAGTTCCTATGTCGTAGCATAACCAGAGCTTGGAGTATGAGCGGAATAGCTCTTGACTATATCCCCTATACGTATTTAGATCTCTCTACAGGGTGTCGAAGAGTAAATGATTCAAACAAGTCACAAAAAAAACAACAGAAAAATCAGGCCTGTAAACAGAACTGCATCTTCATTTTACCATTAAATCTAAAGGAATCAGTAATTTAAAAATAAAACTTGTATTGGAGAACTGTTACGTTTAATAGGAATAATCCACAATGTTACGTATACAGCATCTTTGGAATAAATATTTACATATTTGTGTTCAATATCCAATGTCGAGATATAGTAGTAGAATATATTTTTGTTCCGTGGGTTGTTTTATATTGTTATTAAAGTTGGTTCCTCCATTTTTAGAACATCCGGTACGTGAGCAGTACTACACATGTATACCAACTTACTGCACGTATTTGGCGTGTGGTAAGCTGTGGTATCTCTACTTTACGGTGCAAAACAATTTCGCCACGTACTTTGACAACGATACTTGGCCCTTTTCTCTTGGGCGTTACTATAGCGAGAATCCTCTGGCATATATCTGTCAGTCGCGCTCTTGACATTGCTTTAGAGCTTTAGCGCACACGACGACAGCATTTTCTGATAATAATCGACGTACTGAATTGCAGACATTGCGTCGACTATGACATACTGCGTTCCTTGTGAAATGACAATCGATTGGCTCGTAAAACGAGCTCATGAATTTTACGAGTTAAATATCACTCGAGTAAATATATTCATTTCCATTAAATAATCTCTTTTACGTTTTATGTCTGCTCGATATGGATCATATAAGTGCCGATATAGGGCTGATTACAGTGGCTAAAGAATTCGAAATTGTCGAAGTGGACGAGCCTTGAATGCTATAGGCCAGACTAAAAGTGGATATCCATTACACGAGCCAGTGGGCACGTAGACCCCAAATGAATATTCATTTTTTCAAATTTCATTTGCAAGTTATTTGAGCCACCATTTGATGGCGTTTCGTAGTAACTCATAAAGTGAGATTTATCGTGTTTTGTTTCAAAGGGGTACTTTCACTTTGATAGGTGGTACTTTTACTTCATTCTTACGAGAAATGAGAGTATTGTCCTTCGCTTAAGAGAAAAGTTGTATATTTTGTCCTCCAATAATGTTTGAGAAAACATGAAGACATTAAGGTAATTTTACCGTTTGCTGAATGCGTGCCAATGTCTAATATAAAAGTATATATGACGTACGTATTTCAGGATTTTATACTAAACAATTTTTAAAGAAAAAAATAAACAATTGAAACCTAATTTACGCAACAGACGATTTGAGTTAGAAAATACAGAATATAACTTATTGTACAATCATATTACATACATTACTTACTTAATTGGATCAGATTTTCTAATAACTAAACTTAATTGGATCAGATTTTCTTACAATTGATAAATAACTTATGTTCTGCTATTGGAAGGACACGGAACATGTTTTTACTATGTCGTGTAGATCATTGCTCATTTTGACTATGCAAAAATTGAAAGAGGAATCAAGTTAGTAGAGTCCTAGATGTCAAGAAATGTAAAAATTGACGTTTCGTCGAGATTTTTACGATTGAACAGCGTTTCTGCTATTTCTTCGTAACTCGGAGATCCTCGTAGTATCTCACTAAATTTTTTCGAGTTAAATTTCGTAAAAACTTGAAAAAAAAAAGAAGTCTGTGTATTCCGACACAACGTTTGATCCATAATAAATTAGCACTCTGGGATGGCTTTTGGAGATGGGGTAAATCCTTCGTCTTTCTACGTGACAACATCAGGGGAAACTCGTATTATCTCGCGGATCATCGCTACTTGAATTTTCAAAAAAATAAGAAGGAAACGAGTCGGTAAAGTCGTACGCATCTACAGAACTAAATACAGACGCACAGACAGGATGGATTATCAAGTGGGAAAGGACTTTTTGTTTTACCTGGTATATTTGAGATGGCTCTTATAGTCTGGAAGACAAATTCAATTATATGTTTAGGAATTTGGAGATGAATAACAAGCTTTATTCTGTTAGTCTAATCTGAAAATGTACTCTATTATCTGCTTCCTGAGTCAAAGGGTATCTTTGGTCTTTCTTCATAATTCAGGGATGCTCGCTCTAACTCGTAGAATTCACTAGTGTTGAATCCCTTGTCCTCCGTGACATGAAATTATATTGAGAAATTGTTTGGAACTCCGTACAAGCTACAATAAAATGGAATTAAATTTGATTATCTGAAGAGAGAGAACGACGAGCAATGATGAGTTATCTGCAAAAATAAAAAAGAATCTTGTAAAATAATGTACTAGTTATAGTCTGACGGAGGGAATTTTTTTTCAGAAATAAAGAAATTGCAGTATTTGAAATTTCAGATTGCAATATAGAAAAAAGGTTAGTGTTTAATAATTTATAAAAAATTGTCCAACCAGGAATTTAAAAAACTCCCATAGAGAAAATAATTACCCAGATTAAACAAAAATATTGAAAATTGACTGAGTTATCGTGTCGACACTGTCTAAAAACGTAATTTCGAAAAAAACGCGTTTAAAGTTTCTGTTAGGTACAACGTGAGCTTATGGCAGTCTCCCATTCCAGCTTCGTACTGTACACCTTCTTCCTCCTGTATCTTCGTGTTTTTATGGTTTCCTGCAATCTCTTGTCAATTCTAACTTTTTTGGATTGAATTGATTGTATCCTGGCGTATTTCAATCGGTTAGCATCTTCTTTCGAGAGGGGTGCGGCAGGTAACCGTTAACCGTCCCAATCTGACGTCCGGTCACATTTATTGCTGTAACTTTGTAACGGAGTGAAATTTTTTTTAAATTTTTAACAAAAATTCTTAAAAGTATATCTAACCAATAAAAATCCGTAAAAAAAATTCGATTTTTTGAAAATGTCAGAGGTATGTGAGCCCTTAAATGAAACTTATTAAGTTAATCTTAAGAAACTTACTACTTACCATACAAAATAATAAGTCGATCGGTAGATGTGATTCTTTTTCCATAACCTAACCCTAATTCTGGATTTTTGAGTTCTGGTCTACTTTTGTGACACGTATTGAAACTGTCAAAATATTTAATCGCCCGACGATGTCGCTAGATTTTGGCGCCAAAACGAGGGGGAGAACTTGCCCTTGAACGCGGCATCTTCAAGTGTCGTACGCGGGACGGAATATACGGTACATCAGGGATATAAAATCATATAAATACTCCAAATATTTAGGTAAAAATTTTTTAAATAAATATGTTATATAATTTACTGAAGTGGGAACATTTTTTACTGAAATAAAATTTGTCACGAAAACAGCCGCTTGTTTATTGAACATGTAGATCATGTTTCGTTACGCCTTAACATGAGCACTTGAATATTCTAAAGAAATTATCTTCGCTTACTTTATGTATAACAATTTGATGACAATAATTACCTTCGGAATGTTTTTACACGTCTTGTTAGATCACCGGATTATCTTAGCTAAGGCCCAAATGATCAGTCCTAGGTTATTTACAGTGCACATGCGTATTTATTGACTCTCGTTATTCAATCCTGCAACAGGTATATTTAATAAAGAATAAAATATGTCTTGAATCAATTTCAGCTTCAAATGTATATAAAAAAAAGCTAATCAAACACTTGATAATTGATATATCTTTATAAAATATAGAAGAGTCGATTTCAAAGTCTCTAGTTAACTTTTAGAGTATCGGTAACTCCGCTATAGTAGTGCTAACAGAAACTTACGACTTTCCGGCACATACAGGTTATTTACATGCATGAATTTCCAGTGAAAAAAGATCACTTTTTTCATACAAATTTACCGGTTGTCTAAAGGTTAAGAGTGTATTCTACTTGCGGGTTAAACGAACTCAATTTTTTTCTGCTAGTTTATAGTTTTAAGAATAACATCTGTAAATTCCAAATTTACATTCGAAAAACTGGCTGAAATATAGCCATGTTGAGAGGACGGCTTGCAAGTAGAAATTGACGTAGGTAGACAGACATCAAATTCGTGTATAAAATCGATGTCCAATAAAGGATTTTGTTCCACTTTAAAAATTATGGTGGTAATAGAAATTGGAATTGGTCTCCATGCAATAATCTTTACTGATAATAAAGACAAGAGTTGGATAAGGGCAGCCGGGCGTCGTACGTCCAATATATTAAAAGAGATAAGGGAGGTAGAAAGGCTTGAAAAGCGAGAGTGATTATATGTAGAGTTTGATTCCTACGAGCGTGCAAATTATTAACTAGGTAAAAGACGAATCTTTAAAGAGATTAAGACTTAACGCGGCAAACCAACGAGTGTACGCCATCTTGAAAAGCAATCATCAAAATATTCTATGAAATAAAACGAGATATTCTTTTTATAAATAATACGAATAATAAGTAAGTTGTATCATAATAGCTGATTCGGCAATATTAAAAATCCTAAAGTATTTCACTTTGAAACAGTATCAAGTGGCTAATGGCGGTTTAACAATTGTTCGACTTTATGGGAAATAATGATACCTTTGTAAGCCAGAAATACGCAAGTGAACGTTTTGTGATTCATTCACGTGGAATGGGCTTCTGTTACCAATAAGTACGAAATAAAGATCAATTTGAGAAAAGAAAAGGCGATTATTATAACAGGCCATTATAATGCCCATATCGATATGATTGCCATATCAGCTTCTCCTTTGTGGTACCTCCCATACAACTCGTTTCACTTACACAGCCAGTGTGTCCGCTGAAACTATTGGAAAGTCATCACATCACATCCTAAATATTGTAATTTTAAAATGCGAGTCAATTGACATACTTCCCATTGTTATCAATCGATACGGTATTCTGTACCTATAAGTAATACTCAAGTACTCTTCCCCACTGACATAATGGATATTTATTTTCAAAATACCCTCAGTGTATTAAACTCGAGAGGGTAAAGTATCTGCTTAAAATACAAAATGTAATATACCCTCTTCAAGATTTCTGATGTTAAGATTCTCGAGGCAAAAGCTAACCCACACTTGGTTCGACTATTTCCGACTTTTTTTCTTGGCTTACCATAAAGGTGTCAGCCACGCGAGTAGAATATATCAAGAACGCTCCTCTCTGATACAATTCTTCAAGGATGGAAGAGTGACTTCGCGTTAGCTGCTTCTCAAGTACCTCACTTCTCTTGGTTACCATGGCTCTCAGAAGGTGGAGGGGCGAAATGTCTTTCAAGTAAAGGTAGCTGGTACCAACCCTATACCTATCTCTTATGGGCATTGTCACTCCTCGTAGTCTAGCGTGGTGTAAATAGTGAGGCGCGTGTTAGAGAAAAAGCGCTGCCCCCGGTTATTTATTGCATGGCCCGATGAGTGTCATTTAAAATTTCGATATAAATTAATTTAAGGGGTAAAGGGGTTTCTAGGAGGTGCAGTGGGACGGGGCGTAATGGCTCGGAAAATGAAGTTCTTGTAGCTCGCCGAGAGAGAATCTCTCTCACCCTTCGCTCTACAGCCAGGGCCGACCTTTTCCCTCTCCTTGCTTCCGACTTCCACCACCATCTACTCAGCAACCCTACTTCGAGCCTCATACTACTGTACAATCTCCGACGACTGACATTGCTCAGTGAAATATCCTTACTTACCCCTTTCGCGAGGCGCAGCCACGTCGCTATTATCTTGAGTAAGCAGACTACCTGCTAGCGAGAATGCCAGATAAAGTCATACGTTATCAAAATCCTTCGCTATAGACTAATTCGCTCATCCACTAATTCACGAAATTCTACTTACTCGCGGATCGCTTTATTATTTTGAGATTTCAATGGGATTTTCAAAGACTGCACCGTTTCTTTATTATTATTCTCGTATCTCGTTGTTTTTCGTGGTTCAGTAGGTGTACGCCTGTAATCTTTGACATATTTTTTGCTTGCATTTCGTATATTCCAGATTACGTATTTTGCAGATTTGTATATTCCTTTCCATGAGATGAATTTTCAGTAGAAGTTTCTTACATCTTCAAGAAATATGTATGTTGGATCAAATTCAAAACGATCGTGTTGGCTCGCAAAGCTCGAAACAAAACTGGCCCTCGTCTTATGTCTGAATTCCTATTGGTTTCCATAAAAGTCCTTCACGTTCAATTCTATCGGAATGAGGTTACAGAGGTTAGATGGATGTTGCTGCTATCCATAAGTATTCCCGGAGTGTGTCCAGACGCGCTGCTTGAGACAGTCTATATCGTAGGTATGCCGCTCACGTGTCCCAGTATGGGCGCTACAATCAGAACGGCACGCGCTATTCCGGGCCACATTTGCCCACGTTCACTGACTGCCCCCAGAGAACTACCGACCCCTCGATTGAACGGATCTCCAACACTTCAATGACTCCTCGGAACGCATTCTCGGCTCATCCTAGTGCCCTTGCACACCCCACTTCCATACGCAGACGCATAAATTGTATCGGGTTACGGGGAGCCGCAAACATCCGTGGAGAGGAATGACGACAACACGAAGATAGAACCAAGCAAGACGGTCAATTTCAACTGGCTGTTTATAGATTCAATCTTAGCAAAGTGCAAACCAAATTTGTCAATTGGAGAGTAAATGAACAGTGATATTTTGTTTGTAGATTTCGATTAAATCCAAAAATAATAATGGCGTAAATAAATTTTGTATAGGTACCACATTTCGAATTTTTTTTTTTGTGACATCTTTTTTTATTTTGTCAGAATGGATCCATCGGTGATGTTTGGGTTTTTCTACTCATACGAGTAACTTGACTGATATAAACAATTTGTCATATCTTCCTTTTCTCATCCTATCACATCCACATAGTTCGTTATGTGGCTTCGTTCTTCGACGGCAAACTTTGTGATATTTTAATATTGCGAAAACGGCCTGCGAAATTTTATGGCATCCGAATAAGACTCGAGCGTGATAAACATTCAGTGCTTTTGGAAAACCAATATTTATGGTACCGCGTGGAAAATAATGTTGGGTTGTAAATTATCACGCAAATAGCTTCCCGTATTAGAGCAACGTGATATAGCTCTGCGGTTCATATATACTCTACCTTGTGATAAGTGTAATCATACTTTCGTTATCTTCATTTTGATTAATCAGTTGCTATCAATTCTTTTAATTTTAGACACGCTCGAAGTAAAGACGCAGATGTACCTTCTGCAATATCAAAAGATGACTGTCGATTGATTGTTGGATCGCTTTTAAATAAAAGTAGACTAAAAGACGAGCGTTATAACAATTCCTGAAACAACATCGTTTTGAGTGGTACTGAATATTCTAACAGTAAAGCCTTTCGAATTAGATTATTTTGTAAACAAATATGAATGTCAAATTTCGTGATTTAAATTATACTTATTCTGGTTAAGATGGTTTGGTCACTCGCAATTTTGTATTTTAGCGATAGCTTAATTGAGCTACACAACATTTTAATGAAATTTACCATACGGTTCTTAAGATATAGAAAGGCAATTTTTACTACAAATATAGGAGCTTATTCAGTATAAACGCATCACTTGAAGGTTGTTTTACCGTAGAAATAAAATCTTATAGACTATTTTCAGTTGGTGCGTTTGGCTTGAATAACTTTGTAGACATAATACGTATGCATGTAAATATGAACAAATTTAGGATTCGATGTATTTATTTCTGTACACTGAGAAGAAGATATTGTTCGATAAAACAAGTGCTTTGATTTTCTTGTTTCAATCTGTATGTTTACTGCGGGGAAGAAAATATAGTTGATATACCAAAATATAGTAGATTTGTTTTGAGAATTTTTTTGTTGTTTCGCACGTAGCAACTGCGTCAACTTTCACGAACTTACGAACACTAGAAAAACCGAGTTTCCTAGCATTTCAACAATAAATATATTTTTCAATTGCTCGAATAAGTATATTATTCTTGTGCTTTTTAGAAAGCTTCTAAGTGCTGCCCTCATTGTCCTATTTTTTTTGGAAACCTATTAGGAGTTTCGAAATAAAAAATGTATAGTATATGTGCTTCCTTTCTTGTATAGCTTGACGACCAAGGAGCATGCACTAAATATGAACTTTCTAAAATGCGTCGATAATTTATTTATTTGGTAACTAGTATTAGCATTTTGTATACATATTCTTCAGATGTACAATAATAATATAAATTGGAAACGCTATAAAAAAATGGTAAAAGAGGTAAAACGTCCTTAACAATATTAATATATGGAAAGGAACAGAATTAACTTTGATGACTAAAATTCATATACCATTTGTCGGCTACATGTTCTATTTAAATTCAATATCATTAAGAGGTTATCCTACTGTGAATGCACAAAAAAAGGGCTAATTTTTTCAAAATAATTACTAGGAAAGTTATACATGGAAATCAATTTATATTTGGCTACATGTCAATATACATATTAATTAATAAATTTTGAAAATTTGAAAAAATATTTCTTAAAAAAGAAAGTTATGTAATGTCGCATGGAAGGCTGCTGCGAATGAACAACAAAACGATGTACACGATATCTCGAGACCTAATTAATGAATCAGCTTCAAATTTGGAGAACATGTTCATTAAAAGAAGTAGCTATCATGTGACGAGTCATTTTTTCAAATAAATATTTTGAGTATTAAAATATTAATTTTTTAATGCAAATTTTGAGGTCAGAAATCGAAAAAAAATTCAAGAATTAGTTCTCGCCAATAAAAAAAAATTTGTAAATGTGTCCGTCACATTGTAGACAATACAATACAAATTATAAATATATTTTGCTCCTTTGTTTCTGACAAACCACATGGACGAAACAATGTACACGAATTTGTTGTTCAATTGCAGCAACCTTCCATGCAACACTACATACCCTTTTTATAAATAAATATTTTTTTGAAATGTTCAAAATTTATTGATTATGTAGCCAATTTATTGACATGTAGCCAAATATAAATTGATTTTCAGTTATAGTTGTCGAGTAATTAATTTTTAAAATTGACCCTATTTTTAGTGCATTCACAGTAGAGTAACCGTTTAAGTATAACAAATAACTTATTTCACTGAAGAATAGAATTTAATATAAACAAGGTTCAATTATGTATTTACTCATTTGATTTGTTAATGCGAACAATAAATTTCGATCAGTTGGGTTACTCTTTAACATTGGTTAAATATCACAGAATGGACTACAGTAACAACATATTTTTCTTAATGTGGTTCGCCTAGCATCATAATAAAAGTAATCCAATTGCTGTGAATTCCACGTATATCGTTTAATAAAAAAATATGTTCTGCCTAAGGTATTATCTTCGAGGCAAGCAGAAGGACGGAGATCCATTATGGAAAAAATGTTTATATCACATATTGTTTAAGCAATGCAGTAAAAAATGATTTACAAATTCCAATATTTTCAATAAAAAAATCATCGTAGTAATGTTTGATGTGAAAGAAGTATCTCCTAGAAATTTCATTCACTTTTACCGCCTAAAAGCTCAAATATTATCAACAAAATATTTCTATTTTAAAAAACGAAGTACATCCACATGTACATCACAATGTACATTCACAATGTGTATTTTTGGCTACTTTCATTCCGTATATCACGTAAACTATACGGTAAGTAATTATGAAATTTTGCAACGAAACAATCAATCTACAGCTAAGATAATCATCCGAATACATAAATCATAGTAATAATTTTAAAATTAACTTAAGGTAACATTGAAGTTACCATAAACTTTTCAGACACTTTCAGCCTCCAGTCTTGACGTATTTTGGCAGGCTTGTTCTGCGTAGAAATATAGTAATTCGTGGGAACAGAGTATACAAATAAGGGCGAGATTTTATCTCATATACCACGGATTTTGATCGAATCAGGGTCGTAATCTTTTCGAATACTGTCTTTTTGAATAAGTGTAAATTCAATTCTCTAAAAACAATATTATATTCTCGAAAGAGAAAATTGTATCATTTACATATACAATTTAGTGGTAAGTATTATTTAGGTGATTAATGTTTGAATTTTTAATAAATTCTATATTTATTCTTTGAAATTTATTAATTCAAATGCGTACATAATTTGTGTTAGTTCCAGAATGTGCTAACACTAACAAATTTTTGTTGATTTAATATTTTTCATATTATGGTAAAAATTTTGAATGTGATATTCAACAATGAGAATTACTTCTTTATACAAAAGATGGATTTGAACGGACATGACCACTGTATTTGTTTGCATCAAAAATATTTTTCAAGCAACTGCATTTTTGCTGTGTACTAACTAATGTGAAAACAAATGAAGCATTCTTCTTTTAAGTAATAAATTGTTGTAGAGTTAGAGCTTTTAGTCTGCATCATTAATTGCGGTTCTCATCGTATCCAAACACTGCAAATTTAATTTTGCGTTATAAGATATAAATACACCCATCAATGTACTTAGATTCTTGCGAATCCCTTGTCATGAAGATTATTTTCTTCTATGTCATATAAATAAATATGAAAATGAATAAACTTAATGTACAGTGAATGTTCGTGATTTGTGAATCGAAATTTAAAGTTTTCTAATACATTGACTAATTAATGTTTGTATTTTAAGTTTCCACATTTTTTTATTGATTATTTAACCTATGAGTACCTATTATTATTATGATTATCATGATCGCACAGCCTTACGTTCAATAAAATGCAAGGACAGTTATAAGTAGAAGAACATTCATTAAGATATTGATATACAAACAAATCTGATAAAAACATGGTATTATTTTTAGGATTAAAAGTTTCTAGGCATTGTCGCATAGATAACTTTTGAACGAATCCTATAACCAATTGAAGTTTTTACACATTCTTATATTTCAGAAATAACCGTCGAGTGGAAAATAGAAAGAAAAATGGAGAAGCAAGACAAGATTCTATATGGTTCACCAGCGTTGCCAGTGCCCAAAATCTGTATTGGACAATGGATTCTGGAGCGATTACAACAAAATCAGAACCGGATTCTTCAAGTATGTAATATATAAATAAACTATATAATTATAGAACAGCCTGAAGATCGATTAAACTGAAATAAATTTAAAATATGTGTTAGTACAAATTTCTATGACTAATAATATCATTTTCCGTTTTTTATCAGCTATCAATTATAGTTCATATATAAAGAAAAAAAAATGTTATTATTCCCATACTTTTTACAAGAGAAAATAAAATAATTACACACTGTACCCAAGAGTTTCGTAACTTTCTTGTAACAGGTGGATGCCGCAAGTGGAGAATTTCTCAAAAGTGAAGACATCTTGGTAAAAAGTATAAAACTCGCAGAAGCTCTACGATTTCGTGGAATAAAAGCAGCTGACAGAGTCAGTATATCCAGTGAAAACCACCCCAACTGGCTCATCCCCATGTGCGCGACATTTTACCTTGGCGCGGTACTAGCTCCATTCAATCCAGCCTATGCCGAAGGTAATTCTTCCGGAAAATCAAAAGTTATTTCATTTTTTTGCAAACGTCGAGTACCGACCTACTTTTTTCTGCCACCTTCCCAGGGGAAGTTCGTAACACCTTCGAGATTTCCAAGCCTAGCATTATTTTCGTGTCGCGGCGAACGGAGAAATTGATCAGTCAAGTGGTTCAAACTTTATCCTGGACCGTGGAACTCATTCAGTTGGACGATGAAGCGATGTCAACGAATATTTCCACTTTGAAGAGTATCCTAGAGAGACCTGGATATATTCCAGATGCCTTAGCATACAGGGCCGAAAGTGTCCCTAACCCGAATAAACAAGAAGCTTTCATATTATATTCAAGTGGCACAACTGGTTTATCTAAAGGAGTTATGCTGTCACATAAAAATATGTTAACGACAATTTATTTTTTACAGTAAGGATTTTAATCGTATTTATCAATAAAGAATAATGGTCTGTTGTCGCAATTTACGCTTTACGATAACTTTATTGTCTTTTATTGCAGAAACAAAGTTTTAAGACTACAAGGAAATGATACAATGTTGTTATTGTTACCCTTTTACCATGGTTACGGACAAGGAATGTTATTAACGGTACTGTTAGCGGGTGTAAAATTCGTAGTAATGAATTCCTTTCAACCTGAAACTTTCTTGAATTCTATACAAAAATATCGAATCACTCACTTACCCGTGGTACCATCTGTCATGGTATTTCTTGCTAAACATCCAATTGTCAGGAGCTACGATTTTAGTAATGTGAAAGAAATCATTTGTGGTGCGGCTTCGCTTTCGCAAGATGTAAGTTTTAACAAGCATTCTACAGTAGCATGTATGTACTGATAGTCTTTCTGCAAATATACTTTGTTCTGTATCAAGCATATCTAAAACGGACCACGAGTTCGACATCGTTTTTTTGACAGATCGAAAACAGTGAGTTCTCCAATCAAGGCACACGTTTCATTATTTAAAATATTTGTTACAAAGTATGCATATGCATGGTTTTGCACTAAATATATACTACTTTTCTATTTTAACATGTACTTTGGTTAGTTGATGTAAAACCACGTGTCGTGTGCTAAGAGTTGCATTGCTTGCGAACTGTCAAAAACACGTGGACCTCGTGAACCGACCATACTGAGCAGTCGAATTTTTCTTAATGGAAGATTCTACTTCTTAATAGACGTTAGTTTCGTAGCAAGAAAATATTGACAATCATTCCCAGGAATATTATTTTTAATAGATGAATTTCTTAAAAAGGTTCTAGAGGCCGTTACCAATAATACAGGCGTAAAATGCATAAGAAACGCTTACGGTATGACTGAATTATCGATAGCAGTGTGTGTCAACTCTAAAGAGAATAAGAATAGTATGGCAGTCGGTACTATTGCGCCAGGTATGCAGGCTAAAATAGTCGATATCGAGACTGGCGCAGTTCTTGGTCGTTATCAGCATGGTGAATTATGCTGTAAAGGTGATCAAGTTATGCTTGGTTATCGTGGAAATCCAAAAGCTACTGCAGAAACAATCGATGCAGATGGCTGGTTACATACTGGTGACGTAGCGTACTATGATCAGGATGGTTATATCTTTATAGTAGATAGATTGAAGGAGTTGATCAAGTACAAAGGATTTCAAATAGCTCCTGCCGAGTTGGAAGACATATTATTATCTCATCCTGGTGTTAAGGATGCTGCTGTTATAGGGAAGCCCGATGAACTTTGTGGAGAGGTTCCTTTAGCTTTTGTGGTTAAGCAGGTTGGCTACGACGTTTCGGCACAGGAAATCCGTCAGTTTGTCGATAGTGAGTAAATGCTTATTCTTTTTTCACGTGGCACATCATTTTTATATTGTATATAAAATTGATATTGCGAAATATTTCCAGGTAAATTGTCACCTCAAAAATGGCTGAGAGGAGGTGTACACTTTTTAGAAGATATCCCAAAGAATGCAACTGGAAAGATATTAAGAAGAGAATTGAAAAAATTATTAGCGAAATTGTAAATGGATTGAATAATTCCACGATGTCTATGTAGTGAAGTATTATCATATGAATATTACTTTCGAACTAAGGAATGGTATGGGAAGCCAGAGCTTCGGTATCTGTCCGGCTATCTTTAGCACGTTTCTACTGGCGATACTTTCTGCTAGAATATACCGGGCCGATGTGACCGGCTATACGGTTCAACGGAATTGGATGAGTGAAACGGTCTCTCCTATCGGAGAAATTTAAATTCAACGGGATCGGTCACGTCCGTATACTGCTGTTCCGTATTCGCTCTGGACTCACTGCTAATTCAATTTTCCTGAACGTTGATGACAAATCTAATTGACGAATGCCAATTATATCGGTACGATCGCGTTTGGCGAGAAGGATCGGTTTCTGGTTAGTCATTTACTACACTTAAAATTTCCACGTTATAATTTTACAATTCACTATACCTTTAATCAATACTATGTTATTCAGAAACCTTCAAGGTGACAGATTTGCATTATACGTTTGTAAGGCAACATACTAATTTCCAGAGAAATAATTATTAATACCACAAATAAAGTTTGATCGTTTTACATAATAATCATGTTGGTTAATATCATTGGAGTTCTTATTTTGTGATATGTCTAAATTTAGTATTCATGAATCATGATCCATGAACGTTGAAAATCACAATAACTCCTAAGATTTTCATGGAAAGGTACCTAGTATACTATATGTGTATAATCGTATCATGTTAATGCTATTTAGTAGTTTGCTACGAGAGTAATGGACAGGGATATATGAAAGGGTTTTGACCTCAACAAATATTTTCATAACTTCTTATAGCTATAGTTGTTTATTATGGATGTTAAGAATAGGTATTATTATTATAGGTATTATTATTCGTAGAATATATTTATTTATAATAAAATTATTTTACATGGAAATAAATGTACTAATGCCACGCATCTAATGAATGTAGTGCGACAGTGGGCGGGTTAATAAATATATGTAATTTGCTTTTATCTGACGTTACGCAGTCATTTTTCGCTCGGTTAATCGATAGACTAGATCATTCCCAGGGTAGTTGAACATCGACAAAACAATTTCGAGTATCCACGGTGGTTTCGTGCTACCCGAAATATTCACCCACGCTCAAGCTTTACACTATATAACATTATCGAATAACTGGCATAGGACGCCATTACGTAATTAATTCTAGATTAAAATGGATACGCCAAACAGCGCCAAGCATATTCTTAGAAAGACAATTTTGTGACTTTGTATAAAGTATATTATTCAGACGACTGAAATGATATTTGATGTACAATATTCTATTAAATTTGTTCAAATTGATTTACTTAAGTCTCAACGTTAGAGGTTGAGTCTAACGTAACTTGAATAAAAATGAAATCTTATGAATGATGAATATATCATATGTTAATATGTTGATGATTAAAATTTTTCAAAGCCTATTACCATACTCGTGTTTATGGTAACTTCCTGGAATTTTCACGTGGCTTCGGTAAAACTTGGGAAATTGTGAATAATGCAAACTATTCGTGCCAGTGCTCCGTCGAGAAATCCCTGGTGGAAAATAATTAATAAGCATTGGTAGTTACGAGGAAGTGGAGCGACTAGAACAGGAGAATTCATTAAAGCTCTTAATTAAGCTTATTGGATTTGGACTTCGAAACTATCGACAACATACAATTTTACACAATTAAATAAAATTAAATTCCCCTGCCATTGACAATCCTTGTTTTGATTTACGACCGACGCCAATGCCACGTTTATTAATATCGATTCAAAGAACAAGTGATTTTCTTACAAATCCAAATAAAGCACCGACGAATAAAAAAGCTCTAATATTTTTTGGTATCCTGTTCAATGTCTATTCGACATTCTGCATTGATTATAAACAATGTTCCAAGATATTTAATATATCTAAATTTTTTAAAAGTATTTATGCACACGATTCAGTTTGAATAATTAAGAAATAGGGAAAGTAGATCGATAAATTTTCTAGACAGCTTTAGCAAGGATTTTAACCTGCGTTCACAACTCTATTGGAATATAGAGAAATACGGAAATCCAATCACTATAGTAACGAAAATCTCGTTAGCTTCATTTATTCATAGAAAACGTTTCACAAAAAGGCATGTTAATCCTAATCCCAAGATCTATCAATTTCTCCTAATAAATAATAGCCGTCAGTATGCATGCGATGGTTAGCCACTTAAGCAGGAATTACTTGAATAGCTGTAATCAATTTGTTTCCCTAATATAGACATTCATGATATTCAACGAATACAAGACTTAATCCGAATTCAACAGTAAATACAAGCCAATCGTGTGCACATCTTAACGCGTTTGTCAGCGACGTATAATACAGGAGATTTCACAGTATGCAATACAACACCAAGCTATCACTTGACTAGATCGCTATCACTTCCTGAGGTCCAATGCAATGCGAACTATTGTACTACTGCCATCCACTCCAATTCTAAGGATAGACGTACAGCCAGCTCAGGCAGTGCAGTGAGCATCAACTTCCACGTAAGACCTTTTCAGCCCTTTCTCATGGTTACGTGTGATGAATGCTGATGGAAGGTATGATGTACCTCTCTCAGTACTCTCTTTAATTCGAATTTATCAGCCTAGGTAAGCATTTTTTACATTTATTCAAAGACATACGAGACACTTAAATTTCATCCTTCCGTCATGAATTTATGACTCCCATCGTTCCTGGCTGTTATACTTTGCCATATGAACTTTGAATTCCCATTAGTCGGTAAAATCATCTGGAATCAGAGTTCGCTTGTTCTCGGTCGTCGGCATGTTTGAATTTCAATAAAAGCTCTGCCACAGATGTAGGCAAATCGGTATTCTCCAATTAATGGCTTAGGATCGTATCAGAAGCATTTTCCTGTACGAGGGAAACTATGGGGGGGGGGGGATATTTCATGGTAAACACGGTTCATTTGAACGTTGACTACTTATTGTAATGAACCACTCCGTGCCCATATCCACGGGATGCGTTACGTGCGCTAGACATCTCATGATGCATAGTTGCTGTTGACATGTTGGAACGTCAGCTTCACATGACCTCTCTAGTCGAGCCATTATCCCCAACCGTCCCGAATTGGGACAATAACCGCTCCGTAGTCATGTAATAATTATTGGCTAGCTTTAAGCCCGATCCGAACGACCACGCCGTTCATGCGCTAAATATCGAAGGGTCGAGGATGTTCATTATCGGGTGTATGTGGAGATTATATACTTGGGATATGTGAAAGCCAACGTACGTACTGTGCGTAAAAAGAAGAAATGATGATGAGTGAGGGACTTTCTTCTATTACGGTTCAATCGTACGCCGTGCTGCATCCACATTGTGGAAACGTGTGTAGGAGAACTCTTCGATTTCAATAATAATCTTTAAACATGCACGAATTGTGAAATTCAAACGTCATCATATGACAATGTCAAAAGTTTGTACGTTTATCAAAATTTCAATTTCATTACTATTTTCCATATACCGATGTGTGGAATATATTTGAATCTATATTGATTGTCATTGATTGATTAGCAATCAAGGTTTATATACTTGAATAATGCAATTAAACTATCGGAAGATTATCACAGTGTTACACTGAATTTTCCAATGCATGTACATAAATATATAGATATATATTCGACCAACGTCGATGTTAACTTTCAGCGATTACATTGCATCATTGAAACACGGTTTTACACCTCTATAATCAAATTACATGCTTAAATATATACATATATGCATGCATATACTTTCCAATTGAAATAATATTAATAGCCATATTTCACTATGATAAATATGACTCGTGGCGCAATTTGAACCGATGAATTGAGCAAGTGGAAAAAAGTCAAGTAATTTGATCACTTTTTTTTATCATAGTCAATCTTTCATAACCAAATTGATCGATCAACTGTTTCTTCATATACATATCGTTTCGTAATAGCGACTTTATCTTTGCAAGCTACAATAGAATATAAATAATTACTTTATTATCTCGCAACACCAAATGTTTACTATCTCTATATGAAGAAACGTGAACAGGCTATATTTACTGAAGAAAATTACTCGATATAAACAATTGTTAAATAACAATTGATTTAATAACATTTAATATAATAATAATATGTATACTGAGAAATATATTGATCCATCTCACAAATATATTTTTTACGAGTATGAATTAGATAGATGTTTAAAATTTTGAAATATAATAATTACGATGAGTTATATTCATATATTTGTAAAACAAATTAATTTGTTTATATTGTACAAATCAGAACCAATCATGCATCTATTTGGTGACGTGCATTTTTTCACTGTTTTTATATATGGTATAATAGTAATGCATCGCCAATACTTTGATCCAATCCAGACATCCCGTCATGTAATTGGCGCAGTTTTTGCATATCGATTTTAATGAGTGTGTTGCCAGAACACAATATAAAAGAGAATTACGATAAAACATTTCCCACGCGTTGTATCTATATAACGTATTTTTCAAATTTACCTCCAACCATAGTTATGTCTCTCTCCGATACATAGACATGAAACAGGAAACAGGTCAGTGCTTTTTATAATACGTACTACGTTTATGTTGGTTTGATAAGATTATGAATCACGGCAATCCGTTTGATAGCACCAGACTATACTTTTAAGTCAGTATTCGAATGGATATTCATTCGGTAACATTAATTACGCTAGACCGTTGAAATTATCATATTCTTTACCATTTACTTTAGATAGAATAATTAAAACGGGTTACATATCTTTATCGGGAAGTTTAAATATTTACCAATACGATATTGACTTTTAAACGCTAACACTGATAAAGAGTAGTGACTATCGATTATGGGAAACTCGAAATCAGTCAGAGTCGGCATCACGCAGGAGATGCTAGAAGAATATACGCAACTTACGTATTTAACCAAAGCTGAAATTCATCAGTAAGTAATTGCGAATATTAAAATTGGATTTATTTGATTCAAGAAATGTTTTGGGTAATCTACTGTTTCAATGTAATTAATTGCATGGAATTTATTCTTTCAGTATTTTTAAATTGTTTAAAACATTGGGTACCGAAGAATTGTCCAAAGATATATATCATCGATTTCCTGTCGATGATATTTTGAAAATTCTACCACAAATACGAGTAAGTACATAATTGATTAAAAATTGGTGACAATTATATGCAAAGAAAATCTTGTAACTTCTATAATTATAGAAATTTGCTGAATTGCGTATAAAGTGTATAACTTGATAATTTGCTTCGATATCAATTATTCGCGTTAGGATTATATTTATATATATGTATGTATACATCCATATCTTATTATTTTTATCTAGATAAGATTTAATAGCCATACGGACAATAGAATAGAAACTTCTTTTATTGCTGTTAAAATACACGGTACATAAAAACTCACTCCTTTTTTCTAAACGTAAAATATTAATAACGAAACAATTGCGTTTTAATATTTACATAGAAAATATATCGAACCGTACTTTAATCGTTATCCAACAACACAGAACATTTTTCAACTATGAACCATTCGATCGTATGTTAGTCTGATGACAAATTACATATTTCACACGTATGAGGTTTAACCGTAGCAGGACAATCACTGATAAAATATATGCTTCTGCAAAACAGCCAGCAATGAAAATTGCTTTTAAAGTATAACCACGCCGGATGAAGTCAAATTTGAAATATTGCCAATCTCATAGAGATTTCATGAAATTTTCAGCACAATCCATTCCGTGAATCCGTGCTACGAGTATTCTCATCCGAACAGGACAGCTGTATGAGTTTCGACGATGTTCTGGACTTGTGTTCAGCTCTTTCGGACAATTGTCCTGAATATGTACGCGCTGCCTGGGCATTTCAAATTTTTGGTAATTTTAGTATTCTCCGCTTAATTATCTCTACTCTTACTACTGACTGATCGCATTTCAAATAATACCTTCCTGTCACTTATCCGATGATTTCTGAAATAATGGTACAACAGTTTGTATTCTCCGCACCCAATTGAAATTGAAATTTATTTATATACGCTTTCTGAATTAGATGTAAATGTTACTGAAATATATCAATGAATTTGTTGCCAGACTTTGACGGCGACAATCAAGTCTCTCTCGACGATTTGATCGAAGCTGTAGAGAGGCTGACAGGATTCAATGAGAATGGACAGATCAGAATTGATCGGCAGAGTGCAGAACACATAGCCCAAATGGTTTGTATCGATCCGTGTATACATATGTCTATCTGCATGTATGTGGCTATGTACATGATTATGTACAAGAACGCAGAATCTCTCGTTTCCATATACAAAGAGAGAAGTGTATGTACTCAATCTACAACGTGAAACTTTTCTCACGTGGTGCGAGCGTGATTCTATTATGGCTTATGGGATAATAATGCTATTGTCTTATGCACCATAATGGAGGGCATCGATATCCTCCTCGATCTAAGTCCTGCTCAATGTCGAGCGCATTTTGCGTTATAAAGGATTGCACCCTCATACCTGGCTAAAGTCGATGCATACTATATACGAGCATTACCACTATTATTCTTGTGCCATTTACTAAGGGTTTAACCATAAGAGTGTTTTACCCCATAAAATTGTTATCGTCAAGTGTCATTGAAATAAATACAAAAAAGATTCTATATTCGTTTTCGACACTTTCCTGTGTTGATCGGTCATTAAGGCATATATATATATATAATAATAATACTAATAATATTACTATGGATACACAGATCTTTTTCAAAATATTTTTTTTAGGTATTAGAGGAAATGGACCTTGATCATACTGGTAGCATTGGCCCACAAGAGTTCGTACATACCGTTGCAAGAATGCCAGAATTTGCACAGACTTTCCAATTAATGCCATAACAACGTGTAAATTATTTATACTGATCAAGCTGCTAAAAGCCCTCCCATAAATTAAGTGTACCTCTAGAAAATTATTAATATTCCAATTAATTGTAAATTAGTGTTAATTTATATAGGACTTGAAACAAATTAATGAACTCGTTACTTATTTCGTGCCGCTTACTTTGGGGTATATAAATTGTTTTATATGCTTAAGAAATTTCAATAATTACTTTATCTTTGAATAAATATTCATATATTTATAATAAAATAACTTGTACGTGACGTCGAATAGAAGGACAATTTTATTTGTTAATATCATTAACGACGGATTCTTCCACGAGAAAGACTCGCTAGATAAACATTTGAATTATTTATCAATTACCTTACGCTTTTGCCGTGACAAATTTCTTGTACCATTCCGAAATACGAAGTACTCCCGCTCAAAGACGAAAAACACATTGCGTATAATATGAAATTTAAAAAAGTGATATAAAATATACGCATCCTATAGATATAAAATGAAATTCGACGCGTGTATTCAAATCGTCGCCCTTTCATTTGTAATGAATTTTTATACACGTTATAATACGCGCAAATAACCCCACAAATTAAATGAAATCCAACAGGAAATACCTATCCCAGCAAACACTGTTATGATATATAATAACATAATAATAACGTATTATAGTAAGACTGATATAACACACGCATTGCTTCATACACGTCACAAAAATTCTAAGCATGTCCCTCGTGTGCATGGACGTATAGACGTATTGTGAATGTACCATTACATTTTGTACTGTGCTGGAAATAATTTACATATAAATGAAAAGGTTACACACAAAGTAATATAGATTTCACATAACAATAATATAATCCGTTTATCTTTATTTTTATACTACATATTTTATTATTAATATATTAAAATATTATTTACTAATATAACATCGGTAATATGCTGTCATAAGTGTAACACTATATTCAAAATTCATTGTGATGCATCTTTTTTGGGCTAATTTCATATAGCAATTATATTGTTGTGATATAATATTTGTTATATTATTTCCAGCATCTAAGTGACACAATCTTTTTATGTAATATTTTCTGGGATTCTACATAAAATTGGAATTGCCAGTTCTCAAAAATATTCATTCATGTATCTTTGGTGATACTGTATATTAGAATAATCAATCGCTTGGTAATTATTACTTACAAGGAAGGTCACCTTAGTGTACCCCAGGAACCTGGGTTGAAAAAATGATATTTTGTAGTTCACATGAAAGTATAAATCCTCACACAAAATGAGGTGTCCACTCGCATATTTAAGGAGTGAAATTAATTCCTGAAAATCGGTGGTTTTTTCGTTTTTCGCTAATATCTTCGAAACTAAAATGGATACGACAAAAGTTTAAATAGCAAAGTTATTCGTTTTTCAGTGCTCTACAATAATATGTAGTTGAAAATTATATAGAAATTGTTTATTTATTTAATTTTTATAAAAAACGTGTTTTTTTACACATTTTCCTCTATTTTGTCATAATAAACTTAAGTGTTTCGACTCGAAATTCAATGTATTTTCAATTTTCCATTCTATATAAAACTTTATTTAATATACATGTCTTCATTTTATTTATTAGAAGCCTTTAATTCATGTATTAGAGCTATTAAGATGTCTAGTACTCATGAAAGCAGGAAGAAAAAGCAGGCCATGCACTTATCAGTTTCTTCACTTTCATATTATGGAATATATTCATTACAATAATGATACTGCTCAAAGAAGTGTTTGAGGCACAAAGGTTTTTTGCACCATGAACATGTTATAACAGCTAAATCACCACAAATGTGACATCGTGGTTCCGAATTATCTCCAAAACCAAACGTCACCGGATTAATGAATTCAAGGGGTGCTGTTTCTGTGTAGCCACTTTTGTACCATGCATATTTAAACATATTAATATAACGTGGGGAAGAAAGTTGATTGTGAACAAGTGACTGCAGTTTGATGATGTTATTTCTTAAATGCAGATTTACATCGCTACCGGACAGAATTACTACATCTGAAAAATGCCTAACAAAATTTTTCCATATTCGAAAGCCAAACACATCTAATGGTTGTATTTGTCCTGTTGTTCCTTTTGGAATAATTTGTAATACAATTTTTTTGTTAGGAGGAGTTACTATATTAACTACTTCTGAACAGTGTCCACTCCTGGAGTCGATTAAGAGTGCACTGTTGTCGCCAAAACTCGGAAAATAGATTTCGGTTAGCCACTGTTTTGCGGTTGGAAAAAATAACTCTCCGGTTTAATGAGTTTTTGAGACGGAGAAAACGAATGTAGATTGATATCATTGAATTTTGAGTCGAAACAATTAAGTTTATTATGTCAAAATAGAAGAAAATGTATAAAATAACACGTTTTTTATGAAAATAAAATAAATAAACAATTTCTATATAATTTTTAACTACATATTATTGTAGAGCACTGAAAAACGAATAACTTTGCTATTTAAACTTTTGTCGTATCCATTTTAGTTTCGAAGATATTAGCGAAAAACGAAAAAACCACCGATTTTCAGGAATTAATTTCACTCCTTAAATATGCGAGTGGACACCTCATTTTGTGTGAGGATTTATACTTTCATGTGAACTACAAAATATCATTTTTTCAACTCAGGTTCCGGGGGTACACTAAGGTGACCTTCCTTGTTAGTTGTTACGATCAATGAAGTTATGTTAATATACATATATTATCCATATGAAATATAAAGTTATCTGTTTAATACGTACAGACGATAAAGTACAAAAGTTTATCCGTTTCCTAATAAACCAGTAATACCGTATTGATATCTGGGATTCAGTAGTCTCAAATATTATAGATTATCAGAGTAATATATATTTTGTAAATTTTATTAATATTAAGAGTTAATGCTGTAAATTCACTTCATTGATATCGACTTCCGGGTAATTAGCTATCGCATATAAGCACATACATTTTCTACTAAACACCACAAGTTCCGGTAGGTGGCTAAGGTTCTACGAGAACAATACTGCTATCGATTTTGCCTTGAATCAGCATCTATCAAGATTCAAGAACTTCAATAAAGATACTGCAATAAACTGTCTTCACTTCAGTTAAATTAACGAATAATTTATGTTTTAAGACCTCTGAGAAATATTTTCGTACATGTTTATGACCGACAAACAGAAAGTTACATATTAGTGTAAAGTACATGTTTGTTACATTTTCTCACTCATTTACATAACGTCAATATATCTTAAATAATATATATACCATATTATAATAATAAGGTAGCTTCTTTCCAATGCAGTGTTTCCGATCAACATATATAAATGCTAATATTAACATGACATTAGTAGGCCTACTATATTCCACACTCTGAGGAATAATGATCAAAACAATTCTTTGCATGTCACTGATCATATAATATAGATGTTATATGATGAACATATAACTAGGAATATTTTTCGTTAAAAAAAAAAAATAAACCTAAGAATATCCAACATTAGAATTCTAAGGTATCTTAACCTAGCGTGGCCAATACCAAGTTCATTACACAGCCGAAAAGTCTTCTCCAACTTCACCATCGGAAGTCGCAAATTGGTATACTCATGCTTTCTTCATGTTGTCAAGTTTGTGTTGACTTTTCGACTCCGAAATATACGTTCAGGAACACGAAGACTCCAAAATCTACGTCTAGGAAAATGGAAATCTACGCCAAGAATACTTCGACTTCCAACTTGTAACAAAAAAATAGCATTGCAATATGTTTTAGCCACCGTGTACGGGTTTGCGTCTGACTGAATGCTTATCTCAAAACAATTGGGCATCAAGAGTTCGGCATGAAGTTGCTGCACGAAACCAAGCGTTAGCCCAGTATCGAAAATATGTCAAAAAATGACAAAATTTCATCTCTAATTATATTATTTTTATGAAAATAGAGATGAAAATATTTTTCATCTCTATTATTTTTTCTTGCTGCACAACTTTTGCTTTTAACTTTTTTCGATATTATTTAAAATGGCAAAGATAATTTTTTTTATTTGCGAACAGAAGTCAAACCAACATTAATAATATGCCCATTCGATGCACAATCAGAAAATATTAAATATACATTACATCAGATTTTTTATATTGTGAACCGTTTTACCGCAAATCGCAAATGTGCATCTTAGCTGATACACTTTGTACATTTTTATTATAATTCCACGTAAGCATTTAGTAATAGACACCATATGATTATGTCCGTATGTGCATTTTTTATTTATTCAGTGCTCCGTAGTAATTGATAAAAAAGTCTAGCTAATCATACGAGAGAACAATTAAGTTATTTGACATACAACGGGCAAATGGTGAACGTTAGTAAACAATTAGAAGTGCGTTCGACTCTTAAGAATCGTAGGATTTATGTATGTATGACAAACGAAACCACGCCCTATTCTTAAACTTTCAATTTATTCTATTAAACGCACAATATTACGAACATTTGTCATATAGAGGTAAAACTCGTTTAATCCCTTTTTTCAGTGATTGCTTCTACCTTTCATTTTTATCAACTCCATGAAAAATTGAAGTATGACATCAATATTTCTCTTATAACTGGAAATGACAATGTCGACAGTGCTTCGTTGGCAACAACTAGAGAACAAATCGCACATAACGGGTATGTTGGTTCGATTGAAAGTTTCGAATAAAATTGTTGTCACATTGGTATCTGATAAGGTACTGCCAAAGTCAAAGTACTTTCAATAATTAATCATCTAAAACAAGAAGTGTTTCTCACACTCTGTAGAGAGCGCATTGGGTTTTTTTAAACAGCTAAATAAGTGAATAAAATAACCTATTCGATATCAAAATAATAAAAGAATCAATATTTAATTAACCGAGATAGAAATTAACAATTTACGATCCTGATTACTCCTTTCTAATTCAAGATCATCTTTTATAAGCGATACAACTGCCGGAGTTATATATTCCTGGAAATGCTAAATCAGGAATAAATGGTGTATTCATTCTCTTCTCATACGTCAATGGTAAAACTGACGGTAATTTATACTCAATATAAGTTTGTGGATATTTAAATAAATATGAAGGTAAAAGACTCGGTGCACACTGATACGAATACTCATTAGACCTGAAGAAATCTAAAGGATGTAGTTTTCTCGTGTGATCCTTATATTGTTGGCGATGCATCTGCACTCCCTGTGAAACATATTTTTCATAAAATTATTAACAAGCTCTTTCCAAAGTACAAACCGCGTTAGGAATGATTACGAAGGAAATTGCTTGCGCAACTGAAAAGCTAGTTGAAACTTACGAAACGAGCATGCGGCTTTGAAGTTCAATATAACAAGTCGACTATTGAACTAGTGTGGTCAAATTGAAGAAAACTTGATACAAGTTAAGATTTACGGTTACCTTATACAGTTCATCAACCTCTCTCATACGTCCAGCATCTATAGTTGTGATATTATTTATTGGTATTGCCAAGGATTTTTCATATTTATGAACCCCGATTGCTGATACTAATTCAGGTCTTGGTACATACGTCACTTTGCGAGAACTTCCCCAATCATACGATGGCATCTTTTGGAAACAATTTTTGAAATAGGATTAGCCATGTGAAAAAAGATATATTTAAAAAACATACCGAAAATCTGGATAGTACTTCATTCCTGTATTTTTGAAAATAATTAATGATGCCTCCATTGTATGACGTAGCATGAGTCTTAGTGGGAGGATACGCTCCCATGAAAGATGATTGCAATGCCGGTAAACGAGAAGTGGTTTGGGTTTTTAACATGTTTCTATTAGGCATCTTAATTGTGAACTAATTTTTTATAATACGAGTTATACTTGACCTAAGAAACTTTTATTTTTATATTTTTGTTGGTATTTTTTTTACTGAATAACAGTGTGTGCTCTGAACATTTTTAACAATGGATCAAGAGACAACAGAACAGCGTTATGCTTGAGTATGTTTTTTTTAACGAGGTAACGAAAATTTTGTTTATTCAATTTAAAATTATCGCTTCTTAGTTTATTCACAATATTATAAATAATGCCATTAAATAGAATAGGATTACATAAATATATTTTCTTGGTCCACAAAATAAGATGATGACAAATATGAAAGGTGCTATTGAACATGAAATGAAATATGAAAATTAAACATTTTTATTTGTTACAAAACTCACTACCAAATTCTACATCGCAGAAATGTACAGATATTTTAAATAATTAACATAATATACAATTTCCTGTTGAACTATCCACGAAGAAATCTTCAAATTTAATTGTTTACAGGATTATATTTTATTAACGGTAAATGCTTGAATGCTTCAATTGTAAAGTTCAGTCTCTTGATATTTTATATAATAATTAAAATAATATACAACTTCTTGTCGAACTATCCAGGAAGAAATCCTAAAATTTAATTGTATACAGAATTATATTTTGTTAATGGTAAATGCTTGAATGCTTCAATTGTCAAGTTTCAGTTTTTTGGATTTGCGGAAGTCGTTTAATTTTTTTTGTTTTGTGCCACTGCTAGATGTAGGAAAATTGTCAGATTTCGAATGACCACCAAACCCATTGTATGTAATATCTTCAGGTATCACGCGTGTCTGAAGCAAAAAGTACAATGACACTTTCATACCTTCAATGGAAGTACTGCTGATTCTTAATTATATCTAATAACATTAATAAAATAAGGAATTAGTATGAAGTAGCTAATATGAATATATTTATAATATTTGTTTCAAATGGGACAAGTTTTTTAAATAAATACATTAATGAAGAATACTCCATCCTATCAAGTAAAGTATAATCGTGATTTACACAATATGTACAAAAAGGAAGAATTTAATATCTAATCTGAAGCTACTTAGCATACAATCCTTCAATTTCAAGATGTATGCTACATTCAAATGCAGGATGTATCTTTTAACATTTTGATTATATTAAAAAGAATTACAAAAACCTATGTATGGTACTCACATTAGAGGGATGAGATATTCTAGATTTTTTTGCCAAGATAGAAAATCCACTATTTTTGTGCCGTTGCGAATGTTGTGCTTTCAAAGTAGGAACACCAATCGATTTTACTTGAGAATTATTAACATTTTCAGTCGACCGCGAAGGTTCAGAAACTGAATACTAAAAAATAGAAATGATATTTAGAGAAGAAAACGTAGAATTCGATTATCCATCGCGAATATTATTTAATCCAAATAAAGCAAATATATTTGCAACAAGCTCATTGATTATTACCGATACAAAAATCACTGAATCATCACTGTTCTTCTTTTCGACTGAAGAGGATAAGCTTATACGCGAGGTGTCTTCCCTTTGTGTATTACTTTCAATAGATAAACGATTGCTATCATTAGATTTGTTAAAACTGGAGCAATTTGAAATTACTGCTTCCAGTTCTGCACACTTTTGTTGAAGTGCCATTTTTTCACTTTCGCATATTGCATAATCTTCTTGCAATTGCCTGTAATAAAAATAATACATTTAAAATTTATGAAATTTCTTGTATGGAAATAATTCATATTGAAACAAACATACATTCTCTTTGAATGTTCATCATTGAGAAAGTTGCGTTCTAAGGAAACCTTTGTAAGATCTTGCTGTAACTTCTTGGCAGTAGTCCGTAATTCTCTACATTTATTAGAACTGCTTGTCAATTCCCTAATGACATTACATTGTAAAATCTATTAGAACTGTTATTAATCTAACAATTTTAATTATACATTATTAAAGAAAATAGCTCGCCTTTTGATCACACAAATATATGTTGCAAGACTAGCGGGATTTTTTGTATTTGCTATAATTTCATCAACCTCTTCAGCAGGAGCATCCAGTATAACTTGAACACTAGTAATGGAATAATTGTTAATGAATTCATCATACTAAAACTTGATCTCACAAATTCTATTATACAGGGTTATTAATGAAAAACACAACACCTTAAGTTATTCTGTCTAATTTCAATGGTAGAACCATCTTCAGGTGATGCGTTTGTCATGAATAACCCTATACATAAATTATCCTGAAATATTCTTTTAACAGTAACTGTTTGAAAGTTTTGACATACCTTCGTAACTCTTCTAACTTTCTTTTTAGAACGGCAGCTTGTTTCTTTGCTGCTTCAGCCTCTTCATTTTGCTGTTTTAAATAATTTATCTGCTTTTGTAGAGCATATATAGCAGAATCCTTTTGTAGCATTTCACTTTCAAGCTTCCGCACCTCTTTCCTAAGTCCTGAAGTTTGATGTTCCAGGGTTGCAGCCTTTGAGGTATAATGCTTAATGTCATTCTCCTTCAACATTATTTGAAATTTAAGATTTTCAACTCGCTCTTGTAGCGAGGAAGAGCTTTCAACAGGCACATTAGTATCAGAGTAATTGAAGTAAATTCGGTGGATCTTAGTTTCTGTAACTTTCTCTCGACATTGTGGGCATGATTTGGATCTATGAAAAAAGAAAAGATTAATATCACAATATACATTTAACATTAAAGTATTTACTGAAATTTAATGAGCAAAAGTTGTATTACGCATACGAGAACAAATTACATTAGACATGATTTATTATGTGAAAAATTGAAAAAAGAATCTCAAAAATAAAAGCATCTAAACTTAAACTAATGATATTCTCAAAAAAAAGTTTAATACAAAAGAATATTTACCTTTCCAACCATTTTACGATGCAGGAGAAGTGAAATACATGACCGCATGGAGTATAAAATACGTCATCCGATGGTGTAAGGGGATCGCAACATATAACGCACGTGATTTTCATATTTATTCTCCAAAGTGCATGAGATGAGCCAAAGTATTATAACCAAAATCCTTTCCACCTTTCCTTATGGTTCCTTCCTTCCTTTCCTTGTGACTGCCTCCTCCAATGAGGAGACGTGCCAGTCTTCCTTATGGTTGTCTCCTCCAATGAGGAAATGTGCCAGATAACCGAAATTTGACCAAGGCATTAACATAGAAATACCGGGATGGAGCATAAACCATCGACATATAGTACTGGACTGCTGACTATAGCTGCAGAAAGTGTAATCGGGAATAGAAAGAGAGAGCAAATCGTAAGGACCGTTCTGTCATTTTCTATATTTTTTCTATTGGTCGAAAGGTTTCTGGATGGAAGGGGTTCAGGACTGTAATGTGCAAAATAAGAACCATGTGAAAGATTACTCCGCACATCTAGAATGTATGTAAGTTGTTACAGTCGAATCTTGGAGACAGAAGCCTCCGTGAGTTAAATCCATCGTCAAGTTTCAATTGTCGTGATTGCTTTATGGTAGTCGAGTTTATAAAAATTCAATATTAAAAAATGGTAATTCATTGTGTTATGTGTGGGCTATCGCGAGACGTATACTTTGAGCCCAATATGATAAACTCTCGCAAGTAAATAAAGTAGAAATATAACCTTAAATTTTATGGTTAACATAAGATTAAATCAATTCTTAAACTTATAAAATATATAAATAAAGTTCATCATGAGACATACATTTTACTGCGCGGGGTTCCCCTATTCCTGATTCCGCTCCTGCCCAAGAGAAGGACAGAATGATCCTTACGATTTGCTCTCTCTTTCTATTCCCAGTTACACTTTCTGCGGCTACAGTGAGTAGAGTCCCTCTGGTAAGAGTCCGGCCAACGGTGGGGCTTGTTAGTGATTGGCTCCGCCATATTATGGGCTCTTTCCGGAATAGAATGGTGTGTGTGAATACGTATTGAGACGTTTCGTGATTTTATAGCCTTCGGAATCACGAGACTTTTTGTAGGGTTTGTGCACTGGGCAGGCGTCTTCAGAAACAATTTAGACACTCGAGTTTTTAAGATAAAAAGAATAATGATATATTGTCCTATAAGTTACAGACTAGGTATCCTTAATATTCTATTTTGCTTTCTCTCACACATACACACACTTTATAATTAGCTCTAGCTTGCCAGTAGTACCATTAGAGATGAGTAGGGAGATTGTCAATGAGCCTGTTTTTGGTGGTCTCAATTTTTCTTTGGTTCCGGCGCGCCACCTTAGTGGAGGGCCCTCGAAGCAGTTCCACGTTTTTGATTGGTCTGGAGTTGGTTTTTGATTGGAATCTGGAGCTGTGTTTTGGTAGATTTTGGAGCGTCGACGCGCCACCTGAACGAGACTCTCGAACTAGTTCCACGTTTTT
>NW_014332922.1:47586-70132 GCF_000341935.2 Cephus cinctus | reverse complement strand
CTGTACTTGGCGTAGTTTTTTACACGTAAGTGTTTTTTGGGGGATTCTAGATGCATCAGGGGGTTGCAGTTGTGGCCTGGAGCCGCACAACGAGGGAGAGTGTGCGGATGTGATTCCCGCCCTGAGAAAAGAGCCTGAGATCGCCTAGAAGAGGAGAAGATGCTCGGATTTATTTTTCTGGAATCGAGGAAATAATTGAAGATCGCAGGCGAATTGGGCTACGTAGGGGCTAGCGTGAATTTGATTGGGCCCGAGGATAATATTCCTCCGCGCCACTAAGGCACGTTAGCGGCTGAGCGATCGGGTAGCGTCACTTGCGGTGTAGCTAAGCATCTTTGCAGAGTGTGTCCCAAAAGTAGTTTGTGTTATTTGAATAAGAGCAAGTGAGTGAGTGAGTGAGTGAGTGAGTGAGTGAGTGAATGAGTGAGTGAGTGAGTGAGGAAGTGAGTGAGTGAGTGAGTGAGTGAGTGAGTGAGTGAGTGAGTGAGTGAGTGAGTGAGTGAGTGAGTGAGTGAGTGAGTGAGTGAGTGAGTGAGTGAGTGAGTGAGTGAGTGAGTGAGTGAGTGAGTGAGTGAGTGAGTGAGTGAGTGAGTGAGTGAGTGAGTGAGTGAGTGAGTGAGTGAGTGAGTGAGTGAGTGAGTGAGTGAGTGGAGAGAGAGAGAGAGAGAGAGAGAGAGAGAGAGAGAGAGAGAGAGAGTGAGTGAGAGAGAGGGAGAGAGAGAGAGAGAGAGATAGATAGATAGATAGATAGATAGTTTTATTATGCCCAAACAAAGCTATGGAGCAAATGGTAGTTACAGAAGTGAGAACAACTTAAACTAAAGATGAAAATAAAGATAAAGATAAACTGTAATACTACAGGGTCATATAGGACTTATTTAAGTGCAATGTTTTTGGAGAATTAATGATACAAGCGAGGTACCAACCGCATAGTTGGCCAGGAGTAAAGTGACATAGTAAATATAAAGCAGTAAAATTAACTATAATGCAAACTAATAGTAAGAACTTAATACTAACTACAACTAATTATAGTAACTTAGACTAGTCCTGACTATTTCCATTTAACTAAGCGACGAGATAGAGTCAAATACTAGATCATGCAATACTAGCGCTCAAAGCCTGATCTCAGCTGTTCCTCAGTTAATAAGTGTGAATATAGAAGATTTTTAAAAATACGCATGGACGATGCAGTTGTAATAGGCAGAGGTAAGGACTGCCAAAAGTAAATAGCAGACAGACGGAAGGAGTTTCTATAAGTAGTTGATGTGTGATAAGGGAAGTGGAAAGTAGTTACTTCAAACCTGGATGAACGTCTCAGCGTTTCATCAGTTCGGACGAATAGTTCGTTGATATACTGCGGGGTTAAGCCATAGAGTATGCGATAGACTTGAATGCCCAAGAAATAAAGACGTCGGTTTTGTACAGACAGCCATCCAAGTTGCAAGCAGTACGGGGTGATGTGATCGTCCAACCGTAGGTTAAAAATGAAGCGAATGCAATTATTGATAAGCTGTTGGAGTTTAACGTCCGACTCTTTAGAGAGGTTATAGTAGACTAAACTACAGTAATCAAGGTGAGGAAACACTAGTGCAGTAATAAGCTTAATCCGTAGTTTAATAGAGAGTGCATTTTTTTGATACTTAAGTTTGTGCAATGTTCCGCATACTTTGCGCGAGACATTAGCAACATGAGAATTCCACGAAAGGGTTGATGAGATTATGACTCCCAGATTCCGAGCTTCAAAAACATAAGGCAACGCAGTACTATTTACAACAACTGGCGGTAGATTATTGAGATCTATGTCACGCAGAAAGGCAGAACTGCCCAGAAGTAGTATCTCAGATTTAACTAAGTTTAGGGATAGCTGGTTTGATGAAGCAAAATCAGATATAGCTTTGACATCGTCATTTAACCTGGCAATCGCATTTTCGATCTCATGAGGGGAGCAAGTAAGGTAGATCTGAGTATCATCAGCCAATATCATATACTTACAATATCGCAATTTACTGCCTATATCATTTATATAGAGATAACAGAAAGGGACCTAGCACAGAACCTTGTGGAACACCAGCTGTGGTCGGTAGCCACTCAGAGCAGCAATAGTTCTCATCAACTGCAGCTTGACATCTGTGCGATAGATAAGAATAGACCCAGAGAACTGCCGACTCTGAGAAATCTACAGCTTTTAATTTTGTAAGAAGGAGTAAATGCGATATCGTGTCGAATGCTTTACTGAAGTCAAAGAGAACGAGCAAGGTAATCTAAGAGTTTTCAATCCCCCATCTAATGTCTTCAGTGATCTTTAACAATGCTGTTTGAGTGCTATAACTAGTGCGATAAGCAGATTGCATACTATTCAAGATATTATTGGCATCAAGAAAATTGATGATTTGTTTTTTAATGATGCGTTCAATTACTTTGGATAATTCTGAAAGACTTGCGATAGGACGAGTATCAGAAAGCGATAGAGGAGGGTTGAGCTTAGATAAGGGACGAATGAACGCTTGTTTCCATATGGTCTGCAAGTGAGAATGAAGAATGGAATCATTGAAAATCCTAGTCAAATGCAGGACGATGGATGGAAGAGAATTTTTTATGCAGAATTTAGATAATTTATCAGGTCCTTACATAGATTGCGCCATTTTTATGCCAAACAAATTTATATGATTTTTGAGCGGCTACCAATTTAGTTTGACGTAACAAGTTATAAACAGTCGGCGATAGGAGTAGATTTACGAAGATATTGCGCATGGACTGATTTCCTAGGACTTCACTTTGTCTTTGGTCTCTTTTAGCACGCTTTTTATTGCTGACAATGTCAAGTACAACAGGGGAAGTTAATGTAAGAATAAGAGAAGACATCGGTGTGCTAGTAGATGTTGACGGTACCGTAGCTTGAGTTGAGCTGAGGGTGTCTTTTTTCTTAGCAATATGCGTCTCTAAGATGTAAGAAGCGAGCTCAGGAATATTTAGAGCACGAAAAATATTAATTGCAATCTCAGATGGCGTTAAAGTGGTATTTTCAGGAATACCCGAAATTATAATTTCACTTTTATCGGTTCCCTGAAATTTTCCAAGTGACAATTTAAGAGTCTCTACTTCGTTCACCAATTTCGCATAAAAATAATTTTTAATCATAGTTTCATTAAAAAATATTAATAAATATTGAGTACATACCCTGGTTTATATGAAGAAAAAAAGCATAAAATATATAGTTTTTTCAAAATATAAAATAAGGGTTGCAACCCCTTGGGTCATTAACAAACCTCATATCTTCGACTTCTTATGACAAATATTTTCCACTTGGTTTTATTAAAAAATATCAATTAGAATCTGACATATGATAAAAAACCAATTTTCGGGGGTAAAATTTAGGGGTGGTTTTTATCCCTTTGAAAAATCCTGAAACACCCCAACTGAAATATTTGATGGAGTTAACGGAAACGCTTTTCTTTATTTTTTTGACCCCTTACCCCGGTTTTTATGCAGAAAAAAAGCATAAAAAATATAGTTTTTTCAAAATATAAAATAAGGGTTGCAACCCCTTGGGTCATTAACAAACCTCATATCTTCGACTTCTTATGACAAATATTTTCCACTTGGTTTTATTAAAAAATATCAATTAGAATCTGACATATGATAAAAAACAATTTTCGGGGGTAAAATTTAGGGGTGGTTTTTATCCCTTTGAAAAATCCTGAAACACCCCAACTGAAATATTTGATGGAGTTAACGGAAACGCTTTTCTTTATTTTTTTGAGCGCATACCCCGGTTTTTATGCAGAAAAAGAGCATAAAAAATATAGTTTTTTCAAAATATAAAATAAGGGTTGCAACCCCTTGGGTCATTAACAAACCTCATATCTTCGACTTCTTATGACAAATATTTTCCACTTGGTTTTATTAAAAAATATTAATTAGAAGTCGAGATATGATGAAAAAACGATTTTCGGGGGTGAATTTCAGGGGTCGTTTTCACCCCTTTAAAGTGGATGTCAGCACAAAAAAAAAAATACGTGTCTCTTATTTTGTCGAGTACTACAACATATCAAAAAATTATTGAAATCGGTGGGGTCGGGTTGGGGGGGTTTCCTTGTTAGTTCAAGGGAGGCAATTCTCTCATTGTGTAGGTTAAGATTGTCAGTGATAGTTTGAAGGCTATTTAGCTTCTCATTGATCTCCTTATTTGTTTGTTGCTGGTTTGCAATAAAGGATGACAGCTTGTCGTCATATTTCTTCAACTGTTCAAAGATGCAAGCAAGAGGGTTTGCGGCATCATAAGAAGCCGAAGCGACTGAAGAAGATGAGGTTTGCAAGTTCAGGCGATTTGAGGCCATATTGGAGAATTGTGCTTTGCAACATGAATTTGTTGCACGAATGGAAATATAGTTTGCGGCGCAACTAGGATGGAACGACCGTTTGCAATTTGCACACGTAAGAGCACGACCCACAATGAGCTTGTGGCATTTATGACATACGACATCCATGCAGATTTTTAGCAGTAGATTATAATACGGAAAGATGTACGACTTATAATTAAGTAGAGTAGAACAGAACCGTAGGGAAAACGTAAGATAAACGTAAGATAGATAAATGTAAACGTAAACAAGTAAGATTCTAAGTTGGCTAAGTACTAATCGGATTAACTCTGTGATTAACTCCATCTACTGGACAGCAAAAACAATACCACTGTGAAGGATACACCGATAAGGCGAGAGATGGAGCAATTTGTCAATAGCGGACTCCAAGAGGTCAGCAGTGAGTGACGTAATTGTTTAGATCCGTTAGAGTGGCGCAGTAGTAGCAGAACAGGTCGCAAGTTCGAGATGAGAGAGAGTGAGAGAGAGAGGGGGAGGGGAGAGAGAGGGAGGGGAGAGAGGGGGAGGGAGAGGGGGAAAGAAAGAGAGAGAGATTATTTAGTATTATTATTATTTGTGTTGCGTAAAGAATCGTTATTCCTTGTTAGTGAACTTCTCAGGGCCCGTTGGATCCTACGTAATTACTTGTCTTACCTTATCCATTCTTTTAGGATACCCACTCTCCGAAAAATTTTTGATGGATCTGCGCAGATACGCCGGTGTGCCCGAATTCAAAACTTTGGAAAGGAACATACGAAGGCTAAATCTTGGCTAGTCTAGCTGATCATAATACGGAGAGATATGCTGATCCTGACAGACATCAAAAACAAAACAGAAACAGGAGTGAAGCGCAATCTGAATACGATCCAAGGTGGCATCGATAGCTCCACTATAAACTAGACAACAATAATCGTTGATTGGAAAGATCAGCACGATGACTAATAATTTCCTCAGATTAACAGAAATGCAGCCTATTGTACGATTCACTTAAATTGTCGAACTGAAATATATCCCCGTCAATGAATGACGTATACATAAAAAATCTACTATTCATAAAAAAGACGACTTGGCCAATGTGTTTCCCTATACCAGGCTAAGTTATGATGCCACGCGATCGGATAGGCAAGTCCATGGATATTAATGATTATACCGTAATAACTACGTACGCACCTACACACATATCTGATATCGTATAATCAAAATCACACACACCTCAACACATATATCCCATTCGCACTCATTCCTTATCCATACGTCAGCAATGTAGCGATGTGATGCAGGCAGTTTTCCCTGTCTCGTGCTACAGTTCGCCAAAATTGGTAAGGGCGCACCTTCCTAAGCCTGTCTAAGGGCACTACTAGGTTCAATAGCGGCTGATTTAAATAGTTGATTGGCCTCATGTATCAAGTTACACTGTACCCCACAGAACGTCTAAGGTGATCGGCAGATAAGAAAATATCCTTGCATTAAAATAGAGTACAGTTTGTGAGCGCCCCCTGAAATAGGATGCAAAATACTTGATGGCAGGAACGTTGAAACCAGCAAAGCGCATAACTTGAAGTAATTTGCAGTGGCAAATGGAGTCAAACGCATAGCTAAAATCAAACGGAACTAGAATGGTCGAGGGACTACTACCCTACCACGCGCGCCAAGCAATTGTCCCTCGAGCGCCTCGAGCGGAACTCGCAAAATTTAGGCGTTTTTTCAAATGGATAATTTAACCTCTTAGCAAACTCATATTTAGATGTTTAAAAGCGCGTTTCAATCGTTGAAATCTCAGCTACAACGTGGATAAATATGAAACTTCTATTTCATCGCTTTCCTAATGAAAAATGGCCGGGAAGCTTCTCCGTCATGGGATCATCTCCAACAACAATAATTTTGTGAGAATCTGCAGTATAATTAAAGGTGATATCACGCAGAAACTGGACCAGATTGACCGGCGCGTTCGGAAGTTATGGCCATTTAAGTGTTTTCACTTCAAGGGGGTGTAACTCCCCCTAGAGTGATCCTACAGGGGTTCAATGGGGGGGTTTTTTAATGCCGAAAAATGCTCTCTCTCGTGCCCTAATTAGAAATATGAATTTCCTTCCGGAACTACTAGATCTCGAATTTTTTAAAAAGTTCCAAAATGCACTTTTTCAGTCCAACCCCTGCCATTCGGTCATTTTGTATCTGATCGGGATAAAACGTTTACCATTTGAACGGGGAGGAAATTTCCTAAAAATATGTCTTTGGTTTTTCTAAATCTGTCATACTTTCACAGAAATGTAAAAAAATTCAAGTGTTGCACTTCAATTGGACGTTACTGTACACAGGGTTAGTCAGTAAAATCGCACCAGCAGAAGTTGGTACTTGGCCAATGTGTTTCCCTATACCAGGCTAAGTTATGATGCCACGCGATCGGATAGGCAAGTCCATGGATATTAATGATTATACCGTAATAACTACGTACGCACCTACACACATATCTGATATCGTATAATCAAAATCACACACACCTCAACACATATATCCCATTCGCACTCATTCCTTATCCATACGTCAGCAATGTAGCGATGTGATGCAGGCAGTTTTCCCTGTCTCGTGCTACAGTTCGCCAAAATTGGTAAGGGCGCACCTTCCTAAGCCTGTCTAAGGGCACTACTAGGTTCAATAGCGGCTGATTTAAATAGTTGATTGGCCTCATGTATCAAGTTACACTGTACCCCACAGAACGTCTAAGGTGATCGGCAGATAAGAAAATATCCTTGCATTAAAATAGAGTACAGTTTGTGAGCGCCCCCTGAAATAGGATGCAAAATACTTGATGGCAGGAACGTTGAAACCAGCAAAGCGCATAACTTGAAGTAATTTGCAGTGGCAAATGGAGTCAAACGCATAGCTAAAATCAAACGGAACTAGAATGGTCGAGGGACTACTACCCTACCACGCGCGCCAAGCAATTGTCCCTCGAGCGCCTCGAGCGGAACTCGCAAAATTTAGGCGTTTTTTCAAATGGATAATTTAACCTCTTAGCAAACTCATATTTAGATGTTTAAAAGCGCGTTTCAATCGTTGAAATCTCAGCTACAACGTGGATAAATATGAAACTTCTATTTCATCGCTTTCCTAATGAAAAATGGCCGGGAAGCTTCTCCGTCATGGGATCATCTCCAACAACAATAATTTTGTGAGAATCTGCAGTATAATTAAAGGTGATATCACGCAGAAACTGGACCAGATTGACCGGCGCGTTCGGAAGTTATGGCCATTTAAGTGTTTTCACTTCAAGGGGGTGTAACTCCCCCTAGAGTGATCCTACAGGGGTTCAATGGGGGTGTTTTTTTAATGCCGAAGGATGCTCTCTCTCGTGCGCTAATTAGAAATATGAATTTCCTTCCGGAACTACTAGATCTCGAATTTTTTAAAAAGTTCCAAAATGCACTTTTTCAGTCCAACCCCTGCCATTCGGTCATTTTGTATCTGATCGGGATAAAACGTTTACCATTTGAACGGGGAGGAAATTTCCTAAAAATATGTCTTTGGTTTTTCTAAATCTGTCATACTTTCACAGAAATGTAAAAAAATTCAAGTGTTGCACTTCAATTGGACGTTACTGTACACAGGGTTAGTCAGTAAAATCGCACCAGCAGAAGTTGGTCGCAAGTGGCCGACACGGCAGTGTGGCCTCTTCAAAAAATGACATGTGACTGTGACCGATTCCCATAAAAGCAAACTGACAGTTCGCATAGCAATAAGGTTATTGAAATATTTCAATAGTTAGGTTACTGAAGTAATTAATTAATATTATAATGACAAAATGTAATGTCAGTTAAAATTTATTTTCACAGCAGATTGCAATTAATATAATGTAAAGCTTAAAATATTCACAATTTTGATATTTCCAAGTAATGGTCACAACTGCAATTCTGCAATACAATGCTGTAATTAATTTAAAAATCAATTAATTGAAATGTTTTTATAGCAAAAAAGTGCAGGAAAAAATCTGTTGTGAAAATAAATCTTAACTGATATTACATTTTGTCATTACAATATTAAATAATTATTTCAGTAACCTAACTATTGAAATATTTTAATAACCTTATTGCTATGTGATCTGTCAGTTTGCGTTTATGGGAATCGGTCACAGTCATATGTCATTTTTTGAAGCGGCCACACTGCCGTGTGGCACACACTTGCGGCCAACTTCTGCTGGTGCGTTTCTACTGACTAACCCTGTATATTTATATTGAGAGAGACAAAGGCTACGCGCGTTGTGTTGACGTTCGCTAGAGTAGGAACAAAGATAGACTATTGGCGGCATGTGCTCGCACGGGTTGCGAGACGTGTGTGTTTACGGGCGTTGTAAAACAAAACAGCCGACAAAAATTTTTTCGTGTTTGCTGGCGTTGCAAAACGAGACTTAGGAATTCATATTTTTCTTATATAAGAGAATGATTTAGACGGTGTATGCGAGGATTGTATAACTGTATTTTATACGTACTCTTATTGTATACATAAAAGCGGGTTTTTTTATGGTGTGTGCGAGAGTTGCATAACCTCAATTTATACACAAAGGTCTTTTTGTTTTTTCCTTTTTTCATTGCTTTGCACATACGTATACAGGTCGGAGAAGATTCATCAGCCCCATGCTCGATGACGACTGACAATAGTACATAAGAGGTACTAATGAAGCACTACACGTATGTACAATTTCAGCCAAATCGGTGAGGGGAACGTCTGGCCCTCCCCTTCTAAGATTAAGGACTGCAATGGAAAAACGATTTTAAGGGGTAAAATGAATCCCTAAAATCGGGCACTCCCAGTTTGATTTTCGCAGTTTCACATATCTGAAGTTGAGATATTTAAATGAAACCAATTAAAAATTAATCTTACGGTGAATAATGAAAATTGCATTTGCGCGGCTCTCATGAGGTAAACTCCTAAAAATTTAAACGGGTTGAAAGCTGCAAAATTTGTATAACAAAGAAAACTATCGATCAGATTTCAATGAAACCAATTGCATTTAAAAGAGCTAAAAGACGTAGAAGATACATAGATATTTATCGCAAGTATCGGATGAAACGCAAGGATTTGCGTTTCTCAAGAAACCCTTATTTAAGGTAGCTATACCGCTTCACCCTAGTTCAATCAGTGCTAAATTTTTAATAACGTTTTTACAATATCTAGTGGCCTATTTAACAGTTCCGAGGAGTTACTCACGTAACAGCATTAGTTCTTAATATATAAGTACCTTCGCAGCCGTGATTCGAATAGAAAATCAAATATTATATCCAAATGTTCGATGTCATATTGTGTCGTGCAGTTTTTTAAAAGAATCAACCATAATAATAGTCCAATTATGACGAGCAATATCTCATTTGGATTATTGGGAAATCTTTAATCGATTGACCATCGAGATTTTGTATAATATTAGTTGTTCAAAAGTTACAGTGACTTATATGCCTGATATTAGGTTAGGATAGGTAATCAAACGGTTGTATCTTTTGAGCTACTAATATTATCTAAAGTCTAGATCGCTAATCGATTAAGAATCTTCCAATAATCAAAATGAGATATTGCTCGGCATAATTGGACTATTATTATGGTTTATTCTTTAAAAAAACTGCACGAAAAAACATAACATCGGACATTTACATATATCAGTCGGCTTTCTGTTTGAATCATGGCTGTGAATGTGTTTATATATTAAGAACTAATGCTGTTACGTGAGTAACTCCTCGGAACTATTAATTAAACCACCAGAAAGTGTAAAAACGTTATTAAAAATTTAGCACTGATTTGACTAGTGTGAAGTGGTATAGCTACCTTAAATAAGGGTTTCTTGAGAAACGCAAATCCTTGCGTTTCATCCGATACTTGCGATAAATATCTATGTATCTTCTACGTCTTTTAGCTCTTTTAAATGCAATTGGTTTCATTGAAATCTGATCGATAGTTTTCTTTGTTATACAAATTTTGCAGCTTTCAACCCGTTTAAATTTTTAGGAGTTTACCTCATGAGAGCCGCGCAAATGCAATTTTCATTATTCACCGTAAGATTAATTTTTAATTGGTTTCATTTAAATATCTCAACTTCAGATATGTGAAACTGCGAAAATCAAACTGGGAGTGCCCGATTTTAGGGATTCATTTTACCCCTTAAAATCGTTTTTCCATTGCAGTCCTTAATCTTAGAAGGGGAGGGCCAGACGTTCCCCTCACCGATTTGGCTGAAATTGTACATACGTGTAGTGCTTCATTAGTACCTCTTATGTACTATTGTCAGTCGTCATCGAGCATGGGGCTGATGAATCTTCTCCGACCTGTATACGTATGTGCAAAGCAATGAAAAAAGGAAAAAACAAAAAGACCTTTGTGTATAAATTGAGGTTATGCAACTCTCGCACACACCATAAAAAAACCCGCTTTTATGTATACAATAAGAGTACGTATAAAATACAGTTATACAATCCTCGCATACACCGTCTAAATCATTCTCTTATATAAGAAAAATATGAATTCCTAAGTCTCGTTTTGCAACGCCAGCAAACACGAAAAAATTTTTGTCGGCTGTTTTGTTTTACAACGCCCGTAAACACACACGTCTCGCAACCCGTGCGAGCACATGCCGCCAATAGTCTATCTTTGTTCCTACTCTACACAAATGAATGGAATGGGACGCGTGGGTCGACTTGCGATAAGTAGAGCATTGTGGTTGTAGGAAATTTCGGCCTTTTCTTGTTCTAGATATTCCTCTCCCAGAAGGCCCACATCAGGCATAGGGAGGGTGCCCTGGAAGACATAGAACTTCACTGGTTGTGAGAACAACTCGATTGTCGCGGTCCCTATTGCTTGCAATCGTACTGACGACTCGTTGTCCGAAATTCCGTGCACTCGTACGCGCTCATCTTCATTGATCATGACGTTTCCGCGAAGAGCGTTAACCTCGATCATGTTTACTACCGCCCCGGAATCGGTTAACAGCTTGCGTTTTGCGGCCCTTAGGTTCGGTGATTCCGCTTCGATGACTGCCTTGGGCTGTCTGGCAATTTGCTGCAGATTGACGGTTAGGACTGGAATTTCGTTGCAGGGGTTAGACGCGGTTTCAAAGGGTTGGTCGCGGACGCGTCGTTCGAGCGACCAGCTTCCTCGTTTAAAGAAGGGTTCCTGTCGTTGCTCGTCTTGGTAGGAGGGGTAGGGTCCCTAAAGCATAGGGATTTACGTTCCGGTGTCCGCCTGTCAGATGAACTATCTCTACGGCGATTTCTTTCACGCGAACTACTGTCTCCTCGACCCCTGATTCGCGGCTCACGCTGTTGAGGTCGACAAGCGCATTCGCGGCACGCCTTGCATAGGGAGCGGTCAGCACCGACCGTGTATATCCGTCGACGCGGCGAGAAACCTCTATCACGCGACGTGGACCGATATTCGCCTTCCGAAGAACTATCGTTATACTGACCCGCGCGCGACATCCTTTCGTCCCGAGGTGTACTTTCTTTGCGCCGGGAACGAGCGCGGGAACGTTTTTCGTCCTTTAATGCGAGCTCCCAGGCATCCTTCAAGGTCGCCGGATCACGGCTGTGAACGTATGGTCTTATTCCGTTCGGCAGGCCATCTATATACACATCAAGAGCACAAGCCTCAAGTCGTTTCTTGGTGCTGGCTGCCTCATTGGCACCACCAGTCTCTTCGGAGGTGTGGGTTCGTATCCCACCGCTGCCACCAATTTGTTAAGCCTTAGCTAGTGAAACTGCTAGGGCGTAGATATATCTAATTATGGGCTACCATTTAACGCTAGGCGTATCTGTTTCCTGTGGAAGTGGGAGATGTAATGCCAACGAATGAGAGCGACGTGTAGGTATACGGATTGATGTTTTATTGTAGGTAAAATAGATTGACTTACAGTGGTTGGTAGGTTTAAAAGAGTTGATGTTTCACTTCACTGAGTTCTTTCTGTGGCAATCCGTCGCCCGTTGTTACACTCGCGATAGATTTACTCGAACGCTCACCGCGATGACTTCCCTGGCCCTCGGGTGGGAAGGCTTGGTCACAAGGATCCGAAGGCACGTAAAATACTATCAGCGGAGGAACAAGCAAGACTCGATGATTTAGACGGTGACTCCTAGAGGAGTTCCGTCCGTTGCCAGGATTCGCGAAAGACTACCTATCGGTTCCGAATACTGTAGGTGCCTTAGCTCCAATTTTGGGGATAATGCACCGCAATATTGATGATCTTGCAGAAAGAGTCTTGCTTCATTCCTCGCGCTGGCATGTAGTGTGAGCGCGTGGCCTGCTACTCAGCGTTCCAGGAATTACATGAGGCAATCGAAAAGTTCGATGTGCCGAAAAGAATTTACCGATTGCATTTACTTGAGTAGATCCGCTTTGGGATATAACATAGCTACCTTAATGGGTGAACCACACCTATGTAGATACCACCAATTTCTCTTTCACACTTTTAATAAAGTATGTTGCTTGAAACGATTACACATTTGAGAGATATGTGGGTTGCTGGATTCTAGGAATTTTACCTTCGATTTCAAGAACTGCACATGATCGAGAAGCTTCCAAAATTTTCTACAACCTTTTACAAGCTTCGACAACTCCCCAACCCCGTGTAGGTTTTGGACGGCAGCCTTGGGCCGATTTTAATCTCGAACGTTATCTCGCAGAATTGCGCATTGAGAGTCCAGCTCTCCGGAATGCAGAAAGCTTACAGAACTTTCCTCCCTAATCCCCATCCAGATTTCAGACCTCTTGCAGATTTCAAACGGCAAACCTCCAGAACCTTTGGCTTCGAGAGACCGATTCCAGGAATTTTCGGCGGATATCAAGGAGACGAGCGGTCCATTTCATATTACCGAAGTGTCAAATTACTAGCAAGAGATAAGAAACCTTGTTACACATTTCCGAAAGCATGGGCTAAAATCCATCTTGCACAATCGTTAGTCCGATGCTTACAAACTGTTGCGGGGCCCTTGTTATGATTGATAAGATTATTACTCGCAGAAGAGAAAGAGAAAGAGAAAGAGAGAGAGGGGGGAGGGAGAGGGGGAGGGGGAGGGGGAGGAGGAGAGAAAGAGAGAGAGACTTGTTTGCGCGAAAATAAATAAATGCAGAATCGTATTACCGGATGAAAAAGATAAAATTGTGAAATCAAAAAATTAAAAGCACAACGAATCCGTACCGTTTATCATTTATGCTTATGGTATGTACAGTCAACCGCATTAATGGTGACAACGGTGGACGCCGTGCGGTGAGGTAAGAGAGGAGATTGGGCGGCGCCTGCTCGCGTATCTTGTTCCTAGACACCACGTCGCATATATCTATCTTTGTCTTACTAACGCTGTTTGACGAGGATGGATAATCGAAAAGTCTATCTCATTCCCACTACCGAAAGTCCCATAGCTCCTTCTCGTTTCTTATTGGGGTTCTGTTTCTGTTCTCTATTTCTTCTTCTCTATTAGCTGTTCTCGTCATAGAGCGTTAGTCTGAGAGAGAGCAAGAGCGTACGCCCGGGCACGAGCAGTCCCCCACCAAGCTTCCTATTACGAATGAGGAGCCTTGTTGACGTCTCGCTTACACTAGTGCTGTGCAACAAGGACGCACCGAGCGACGCTCTGGCGTCTCGCTCGCACCGTACTGCTTTCTGCGTTGCACGCATTGGCCAAGATACGCAAGCAGGCATCGTCAAATCTCCTCTCTTACCTCACCGCACGGCGTCAACTGTTGTCACCATTAATGCGGTTGACTGTACATTTGATTCGACAAACACAACTCTCTATCAAAAACACGTTCCACACAGCATGTTTGGAATGTAACTTTGACGACTCTGTCTCCAAATTTAAAGTTAAACGCGGAAATAATTGCGTGGCGTAGCTTATGAATGAATTATAGGAATTAGCTCAATTTATAGAGTTTCACCTAAAATGTACCGTACCGATGGGGACTCTAAATGTTAAATAGTGACTATAATAGTAAACCGATATGCCAAAAGCAAGTCAGTTGTCGATCGCTTCTCAAAGCGAGAACACATCAAAACGCGTTAATTTTAAAATATCTGGACTCAGGGTCACACCAATCGAAAGAGGAAAGTAAAACGTTTGTTCTGTTGCATTCGATTTGTTTGCAGCGTGTCATAAAGGAGGAAATGTTGAACATTCAGACACCTATCGTCTTCGATGAGTTTAAAGTGCATTGTGAATCGCACGCGCATCAGCCTTACGCCTCATCAAAGTTCAACAACAGTGATGACATTCCAACCTCTGTTTAATACTAAGACGGGACACTTTGTGCACGTCACAAAAAGAGTAGAGAACAGGCGTATTCACAACTACGCCGTGAGGTCCGCAAGGCAGTATAACATTTGCGTCAGGCGTGGACTGACCTTAGCAATAGCAATGTTTATTAATTCCGTTCGGGATATGTATTTTATATTTTGCAAGTGGTAGTTAGCCCCGTAAGGGAACCGGCACAAAATTAGGGCGCTACAGGGCCCACGAGAGGCCAACAACGGCCCTGACTACGGTAGAGAGGCCCAGAGAGGACGCATCATGGCACTGTCGTGACATAGTTAGCGGGAGGAGTACCGCGAGTTTTTCTTGAGTTCCTTGTTTGCCATTATTTCCCTGGCCTTTGTACTCTTTTATATTCTACAGACTTACCTTCTAAATTATTGCGAACCATCCCCGTGTGGACGGGCTTTTTCTCTTTGATCTTTTGAATTTGAGATCGACCTTCTGCCATTAGCGCGAAGCTGAGTGGTGTATTGCGTTACAGATTAGCTTTAACATCTTGTACTCTGACTCCCAAAAAGCCCTTCACCTCCTCCTTCCCTTTGGCATAGTATATCAATCCAAAACCGAGGCAGTAACTAAAAAGCCGTGGTGATCGGAAACCTTCTTCCCCAAGATACCTCTCCCCGCCCCGCTAGCTGTGTTATTCGAATCGATTAAATATTCGAGGACCTTCTTAAGTTACTTGGTGGTGCTACACCGATACCGTAGCTGGCGCCCAATAGTTGTTTTCGGAAGAGTATTTAGTATCCGTAAGCCCCTGGTGAAGGATTCAGTAGTAGTCCCTTCAGGCCCCTTGCTCAGCAACACCTTTCCTCCTTCTCCGATCTCTCTGTCACGCTGTACTGTTCAAAGTCTGCAGCCTTATTGCGAAACTGCGTGCACCTGAGTTAGCTCCCGATTTGTTATTGTTCGAATTATCTAGTTTAGTCTATTGCGCATTTCTAGTTCTGTTAACTTTTGGTTTATTTTCTCATTCTGATTTCCATTTCTCTTTTGTACCATCAATCCTTTCGCTACTAATTATACTTTTCTCTATTCTACCCTCGTGTTCCCTTTTTTCGAAAACTTTTCCCCTGTGAAAACTGGATTATTTGCCTCTGGCCCCCGTTCTGGGCTTGACCGAATCCAGAATTAGATTATAAATTTTGGCATTCCACGACAGGCGCCACTTTGTAACCCGAGGGATGGGATATTTTTCAAGGGATGATCAGGAAAAAATGGTCCCAGGTTCGAATTCCGGCCCAGAGTTATGATGACTACAGGAGCCTTACCGATAAAATACAGAGACATCGGACACCGGAAATCGAGGTGTCTTTATACGAAACAAGAGGTTATGCAGAAAGCATGGCGATCATGGTATTGAAATGAAACGCACCATCGGAACTATATGCAGAGCTAAGACTTGGCAAACCGACAACGTTGAATGAAGCCGCGAATATAATCACAGAATATCTGACTCACGAGAAACAGATTAATAGCCTGCGAGGAGTTAATACACAGACATATAGAAAACTAATTGTACCACCCCGACCAATACAAGGAAAGCCACATGTAAATAACGAATGGCAACAACAGCCGTCATTTTCGAATCCTGTAAATACCGCGCAATACCAACCAAACATGTATGCACCAACGTACGGACAATCGCGAGCTACGAACTTCCCATCACAGCCTATTAACGTACAGCCTATACCTAGGGCACCGCAAAGATTCCCCACTAACTCACAGGTATTTGGGAAGCTCATTAATGCATTCGCGCCCGGTAGCAATAAACCGCAAAATCCAGTTACACCTATGTCAGGAGTTTCCAAAGTACCATCAACAATAAATAAGAAACCATTCTCGCCTTTCGGACAGAATGTTCGGCATTACGTTCCTGGAAATCAGACCTTCAGAGCTACTGGACCCCCTGATTTCATAGCCGAAGAACCCACAAATGTAGAATATCAAGAACAAGATAATTACTATTCTCCAGAGACGGAGACATTTTAGGGCTACGAAGAATATTCAGAGGACATGCAGTTCTCGACCGAAACAAGTGCTGAACAACCTGAAGCACCCGCAAGCCAGGATTTTCACGAGGACCAAAGACAAAAACCAAACGAATAGAAATTAATACAGTACTCAGCAACTCATTACCATATATAGAAATTGCAGAGCCATACATAAAACTGTTGATAGATACAGATGTCAAGCTTCCATCATGCGACCTATAATAGCGGAACAGAACTTCCCACATAAGATATTTCGTAGTAATACAGTAATAACTACGTGTACAGGGCAGCAAACAGCGAGAGAAAAAGCTAAGATCCCCGCTTTTAAAGAATTTGTTCAGCACGAACCCATAGAGTTCATTCTATTCAGTTTCCATGATTATTATGACGGACTTATAGAAGTAAATGAATTAAGAAAAGCAAAAATGCACATAGATCTAGAAAATGGATTGCTACGCAACAACGAGACAGAAATCCCTCTGAAATACCGAACAGATTTTAGCATTCAGAGAATATAAATTCCCGGAAATACAAGTATCTTGAAGAAAATAAAGACCACACTTGACGAAGGAGAATGGATAATACCCGAGATTACGGCAGGAAGTTCTGTCATCAGGTCAGGTGCGATAGAAGTGAAGGATAACTATAGGATAGTAGAAATCGTCAACAATTCTCCGAACACTAAGATATATACATTAGGAGAGAAATTATTGGAAAGAACCAAAGACGTGATACCTTTAAATGAAGTAGAACTATTTCAAGCTCACATGGAACCACAACTAGCTGAGAAACCACGAGAGCTACAGGAAATTCGCGTAAACCACCTTAATAGCGAATAGTCACATGAGTTACTCAAACTTCTGAAAGGTTACACAGACGTACTCCATCAACCAGAGAGTAAACTAACGTTTACCAATAGAATAAAACATGAAATTAAGACAAAAGACGAAATACCTACACATACCAAGTCATATAGGTATCCGCACATACATAAATAGGAGGTACAGAAACAAATACACAAAATGTTTGAAGACGGCATAATTAGGCAATCACATTCACCCTGGAGTTCACCTATATGGATAGTACCCAAGAAGCAAGATGCTAGTGGGAAGAAGAAATGGAGAACCGTGGTAGACTGTAGGAGGTGAATGAGAAAACTATCGATGATCGGTACCCGTTACCAAATATATCAGTTATTCTAGACAAGTTAGGAAGGTGCCAATACTTCACAACCCTTGATCTAGCATCCGGATTCCATCAGATAGAAATGGACCCAGAATCCATTGAAAAGACAGCGTTCAATGTAGAAAATGGACATTACGAATATACACGAATGCTATTTGGTCTAAAAAATGCACCAGCTACATTCCAACGTGTAATGGATAACATCTTAAGAGAACTGCAGAACAAATTATGCCTTGTCTATATGGACGATATCATAATCTTTTCTACATCTCTAGAAGAACATATTAGTAACCTCAGAGCAGTCCTTGACAGACTCAGAGGCGCTGGTATGAAGATACAACTGGATAAATCTGAATTCTTGCATAAGACTGTCGATTTTTTTAAACACATAGTTACGACCGAGGGAATCAAACCAAATCCACGAAAATTACAAGCAATAAAGAATTTCCCTATACCACAGACGGCTAAAGAAATCAAATCATTCTTAGGCTTAACAGGCTACTATAGAAAATTCATTAAGAACTTTGCTAGAATCACCAAACCAATGACGAAATGTCTGAAAAAGGGAGAAAAGATTGAGCATATAAAAGAATTCGTGCAAAGTTTTGAAACATGCAAGAATGCCTTAATGGAAGAACCTATACTGCAGTATCCAGACTTTGACAAACCATTCAATTTAACGACCGATGCATCTAACGTTGCTGTTGGAGCAATACTCTCACAAGGAACGATAGGAAAAGATCTTCCTGTGGCATATGCGTCGAGAACACTCAACCCAGCGGAAATAAATTACAGCACTATCGAAAACGAATTGCTGGCCATTGTCTGGGCAACCAAAAACTTCCGACCGTATCTATATGGAAGAAAATTTAAAATCATTACTGACCACAAATCACTGCAATGGTTATTCTCTTTGAAAGAAACTAATTCTAAACTCGTTAGGTGGAGACTTAAATTAGAAGAATACGACTATGAAATCGTATACAAGAAAGGCAAACTTAACACTAACGCCGATGCCTTATCGCGAATTGAAATAAATCCTATCGATAGCAAATCAACCAAGGCAAATCCTCCAGATGATTTAGAAGTCACACAATTACTCAAAGAATTGCCTGAAGAGACATTATCAATATCAGGAAACGAGGCCAACCTGATACTGGAAATAATTTAACAGAGAACAGAGAATTCATGAGGACGACACGAACACCATACATACGAGTCATGAGGATCCCATACTCGGGATACCCATCATTGAAAAACCAGTAAACATTTAAAAAAGTCAAATAATTGTTACGGTCTCAGGAAACCATATAAAGGTCTCAAAGATCAGAGTATTTGAAAACAGCCGCATGAGATTAAACATCCCGAAAAAAGCAACGGAAGACTACAGGATCAAATTTATAAAAGAGTATGTGAATCCTAAAAAAAAATATTAATTCTATTTCAAAGACAAGAATCAACAGCTAGTACTGGTCACCATAGGTCAAAAGTACTTTAAGAACGGATCGTTACAGCTAACTATCTGCACTGGATTCTTACAAGACATCATAGATACAGACCAACAAATGCAAATGATAGCTAACCAGCATGTAAAGAAAACCTGTCACAGAGGGATCAAGGAAAACATCCAGGCTATAAAAAGCAAACATTACTGGCCAAAAATGGATGAAATGATTAGAGACTATGTAAATACCTGCGAAGTATGCCAAAAAAGCAAGTACGAGCGAAGACCCCATGAGCTCGTATATAAGCCTACAGCTATAGGGAGAAATATCTGCGAACATCTATGTATATGCTGACACCTTCAAGATAGGTAGCGAATATTTCATAACCATTGTGGACAGTTTCTCTAAGTATGGGCAAGCATACCACACGCAAGCTATAACAGGTATAGAAACCACGAAAAACCTACTACAATTTATAAGCCAGTTTGGTATACCTACAAAGATAACCTGCGATAACGGAGTGGAATGGAAAAACGAAACCTTTCAAAAATGTTGTGCATACCATGGTATAGAAATACAATATACGACGGCCTATAACCCTAATAGTAATAGTCCGGTTGAAAGATTTCACTCCACGATAATAGGAGCCCTTAGAGCTTTAAAAACTGAAGACAGCAAAGTATCAACTGTAGAAGCAATGAGATACGCTATATTAGGATATAAAAACTCTATTCATACAGCAACAGGACATACACCCTTCCAAGTAATTAAAGATGACGTCAATTCGAAAGACCCTTTCGAGACCACAGAAGCCAGTGCTACTACACAGTATCTAGAAGAACACCAGAAAAGAATGGGAATTATAAAGACTCAGATACTCGACAGGCTTGCAACAAAACAGGAAAGGACACTAGAACGTCTGAATGAGAATAGGAAGGAACATGTACCGATAGACACGGACAAGCCTCTGTACCACAAGGGACACCTGTATCGTATGTCCAGTAAGAACCAAGAACCTCTGTACAATACGACAAAGGAGAAACCCAAAGTGATTAGTTCTCATAAAGTCGATTTAGGCAAGATCACTATACACTCCAGATTGATGAAGCCTCAACGGTTTGTTTCAGGCAAGCAAAATGACGACCCTACTGCTAATAATGATACACCTCACGATGGGAATAGAGATAACACCGATATAGAACAGCCTTCTACCCATGAGATTGGGCAACGCTAAGATGATAGAAGGAAAGCATACATTCCAATACGGCATCAATCTGGAAATTTATAAGGAAGCTATGAATGACATAGAAAGGCAACTAGAAGTCATTCACAGAAGAGAGAACAACAAGAGCAAATATAGGACTTACTACAGAATAACGAAACAAATCATAAGGGAAATCGACGACGTAAAGGAACTCTTGCACAATCTCGAAGAGGAACCTCGTACAAAGAGAGGAGCCATTAATGCGATAGGCAAAGCAGCTAAATGGTTATTCGGTACCATAGATAGCGAGGACAAAGAGACCATACACGAGGAAATGGAACTACTTAAGCAAAATGAGCTGCGCTTAAATACAGGTCTTACCAAACAAAAGACCATATTGCAGGAAATAACAAGAAGTCACACCACTGCTATAGAAAGATTGTATGCAAATCAAAAAAAAACTGAGCAGGACATTAGAACAAATAGACAGTAAGGATAGTATTAAAGCACATGAAGCCGAATTAGAAAGCACGTTAATAGTAGAAGCATTATACGTGGAAATAGTAGCAATAAAAGAAAAATTGAAAGAATTAGAGCTTTCCATATCATTCGGAAAATCGCAAACGTTACATAGTTCAGCTATTAAACCCAAATTATTCGATCAAATCATAAAGCATTACAATAAAGACAATCAGGAAATGCAAATACCTACACTTAGGTCCATACTCAATTACTATCAGCTAGCCATAACACAAGTCAAGATTAGCAACAACACTGTACTATTTAAGATACACATGCCTCTAGTCAGAGACACATACAAGTACATTGAACTACTTTCGATTCCTGTTAATAACTCCATAACCATACCAGAAAACCCGTATGTATTGCTGAACAATGACCAAACAAAGACTATGCCATATAAATGCCCCGAAGTACAAGATTTCTACTACTGTCAGAGAAGGGACACCCATGCAACCAACATTTGCATTGTAACGTGGCGTCCGTGGGACGGCCAGTTACATAAAAGCGTAGGCGTACGGACAGCCGTGCCGCCGACGAAAGCCGCCGAGAGAATGCCAACGACGCCGAAGGTTCTTGGCGAGAGGAAGTCGGGGAGGAAAACGGCAGCGCCGAGCCCGACGATCGGGCGCGCTCGGGTAAGATCGGCGCCGCCCAGAGACTGGCGGGCTGTGAGCGCCGAAAAACGGATAGCGGACCGAGGCGAGAGATAACGCACGAGTTCGGGTGAACTCGGGATTCTTCGGGAATCCTCGGGCCAGGGGGGCCAAAAGGGGCCCACTTCGTTTCGAACCGTGAGCCAAGAGTGAGCGAGTTTTGGAAGTTGAGTAGCGGATTTCGAGTTTTGGTTTTTGTGAAATAGTGATTGAACGGATACTGTGAAAAGACGATTTGGCATTTCCCCCGGACTTCGATTTTTGGATTGTGGACTGTGGCAACGCGGCGAGAGCGAGTAGCCCGAGAGAGAGACGAGAGACGGAAGGGAAAGAGCCAGGGCCCATCAGAGAGGAATCCGAGTGCACCGGAAGTTCTGGTAAGTCCCATCCGATTACCAATTTCGAGCGAAGCCGCGCGCCGGCCGGGGATGAAGTGCATCCGCCGGTGCAGCAAGGCACGCGGAGTGAGGGCTACGGGCCCGCCACCGACTCGCACGCGTGAAGATTGCAGCCGCCCGTGAGGAAAGAAAAGACGACTGCCGCGACCGCGTCCGTTGATAAGATTGTATCGAGTCGCGTTCGTAAGACGACCCGACTGTAATCGTTTACCTAGAACGAAATAAATGTAGATTGTTGAAAGCAAACCCCACCATGTCGATTATTTCGGAAAGGAGCCGACCGATTCCCGTGTAAACTCGCCGCCCTCACGTTCCCCTCTACCCACGCGAAAGAGAGCTAGCGGGAAGATCTGGTCGAGAGGACTCCCGGAAGTGATGTGCCGCGGATTACAAATTAAAGGCCCGACGAGTCGGGCTGGTGCAAGGATGCACCTGGCGCCCAAGGGATCCGCGGAATGCCACGTTGGGGTCGCGGATAGAACATAGGCCAGGAAATGTGTTACA